>NC_142803.1:34815284-35076732 GCF_049724085.1 Artemia sp. Qi Xiang Cuo | reverse complement strand
GACCAACACACATAACCATCCATGAAAACAGACATAAATGTGACAAAGTTCCTGTTTTTTCATTCTCACTGACAAAATCCATAAAACCATCCATAAATGTGACAAAATTCCTGTTTTTCAAATTCTCACTGACAAAATCCATAAAACCATCAAATAAATCGACCCACACACATAACAATCCATGAAAAACATCAAATAACTGTGGCAAAATTTTTGTTTTTTCATTCTCACTGAAAAATCCATAAAACATCAAATAAATCGACCAATACACATAACCATCCATAAACTATGTAAAAAAAAGTTGTAGGTGGCAGCAGGGTGTTCTCGTGGGATCAATAGGGTCACCTCTACTCCCTCTTTCCTCTCCACTATAGAAACAGTTTGGTTCACTTGGAGTTTTGGTTGTATGCACCTGAGGTTCCGTTTTATTTTACGAAACTTCATTAAAGTGGGACCTTAACAAATTTTGCAGGTAAATTGAAATCGGTGAAGCAATTCCAAAGCAATTTATAGAATAACAATTTTCACTTTTTTCCCACCCTTAACGTCCCATAACCTTCAGATTGGCTTTCATTTATTGCATCGTTTTCACAGAAGAGTGCAAATATATACATCATTATTTTGCTTCACGACGACTAAACAATAGTTAGAAATAAATTGCCGAAATTTACAATTGCAAATAATCGCAACTTATTTTGACGATGCTATGTAAGGTGCACACTATCAGATAATCTACATTATGGAAATACTATTGTAGGAAAATAAATGATCCAAAATTGTGTACCAATAAAACGATTGTAATACAACAGATTTGGTTTAGCGCCTGTTTTTTATTTACTTGAAATATTGGATGCTAAGATTGATTCAAAACTTAGTAACATCGTAAAAAAGTCTAGCTCAACAGGTATTACAATGGACTATTAAAATGGAAATATCCGCGATACATTCTCCTTTGCACTGCGGGTTGTACTTTAGATGACACGTCGTGAGTAACATCCCTAAAGTTTTATTCAAAAATCAGTCAATATTCAAACTAAATAGATGCTTGTTAAGCGCTAGTAAGAGTCATTGAGCAACAAAGCAGAACCGTTGTCATCACTTGATTAACTTACCCTGCCCTCTACACCGACGAGGCATTATCCAAATACAAATGCAACTATTTTGTATGGCTTACAACCAACTATGAGACCCTTGTAGCTAGGAAATATAATAAGAGACTTGAAGCTTGATGCCTTTTTTCGACATAACACCTTTAAATTAGGTGCTGTTTTCTTAGACCACACTGCCGTTCCAAGACGAACAAATAAACTTTCAAATGGGGATAAATCCATTTATTTAGACAGTGAAAAAATAGGTACAAAAGTCCAGATATTTCGATCACATAGACAGCGACCGTCTTCAGTAGAAATACTAAAATAATAAAATTGAAACTAGCATATTTATATACAACATTTCGGGTCATTCACAAAATATTGAACTTCAGGAATATTCATTAGATTATTTTCAGAGAGAGACAATTTGGTTTGCAATTAGAAGACACGGAAGGCTTTGCTACTTTCATTGGAAATTTATTTTACATTTGGGCAAGATTAAAGAAGAAAATTTACATCAAGAGCTTGGAATGAACTTTGCCAATGAACTCTCTCTGAAAATAATCTAGTGAATAATCCGGAATTTCAATAATTTGTGAATGATCCGAAAAGTTATTTATTTTGTTGTATATAAATATGCTAGTTTCAATTTTATTAATTTATTATTTCTACTGAAGATGGTCGCTGTATATGTGATTGAAATATCTGGATTTTTGTACCTGTTTTTTTCACTGTCTAAATAAATGGATTTATCCCCATTTGAAAGTTTATTTATTAAGCTTGATGCCAAGTCTTAAATACCCCGAAATATTCTAATTATATGCCTTGAACTATACACTTAATATGCCCCCCCCCAGCTTGAAAAACCTTAAGTTGTAGATGTTTACAAAATTTTACGTTGACAGGGTAAATTTTGTCAACAAAATTTTGTAATCTTTGAACAAAATTACCGTGTTAAAAAAAAGAACAAAAAAAACCTCCCGATTCATTTATCAGTTCTTGGAAAGGTTGGGAATACATGTTTTCCAAGATGTGACCCTTAAACTAGTTAAAAATATTTGTGATTTTACCTTCAAAGCGAGGTTATGAGTCAAGTATCGGAAGCCTAATCTCAAACTGAAAAGGATCAGCTATAAAGAAATTAAAGGGTGTCTTCATTGGAGGTTAAAATATTCAACACATAGGAAAACTAGGAGCTATTAAAGTCTCCGCACGAGAAATGACGTCACACGGCTACTCGTTAGGAAAAGAATTTTAGGCTTGATACTTCTTCCCAGAAAAATGGTTTTACTTTAGAAGTGTTGCTGAAGACTATGTCAAAACTAGCAAGCATGATTTAAAAAATTCAGTAGAATGCTTTTCTCCTTTTACTTTTCCTAGGACCTTTTTTGCGCTTAGAATGAACTCTATTATTATAATGAATTTCCAATAGAATGAATATTACAATGAATTAGTATATGGAAATTCAATATCTAAACACTTGATGTACATATTTAAAAACTGACGAACTTGCTACACCTTCTTGAAGTCAGAACCATATGCAAAAAAAATTTGAAACTCAGTGACAAGGGAAGCAAAACGGGGTCCTTCAGCTCAAGTCCTTCCAGTAATACCCCTAACTCCCCATACTTTAGTTGTTTATATGGACAATTTACACCCCTTACGCTCATTACGCTGCATGGGCTATTTCAGCAACAGACTTCAATGACAGAATGTAATGGAATAAAATTACATGATAACTTGAAGCAAGGATGCAATAAAAATAAGGTAGTTAACGGAAATATGTCTCTTTAAAACTCTTAGTTCCTTCTTATAAATAGCTGGTTTTTATTGCATCCTCGTCGCGGTTACAGTATTACTACTGTAATACTGTAACCGCGGAATATCCAGACACCTACGACTGTTGCGCCAGTTATTGCTAAATTTGCAACAAAAGATACGGCGTATACTGTTTTCAGAGCAAAATCAAAGCTGGCGAAATTGGGCGTATTTGTCACGGAATATCTTGAAAAATTAAAAAAGCGATTTTTGAAGGCGCAAGAGGCAGATATGGTGTAAGAAACGTGTGGTCTACTAGTACTAGCAGTACTAGTAGTATTATTAGTAGCAGTAGTTGTTGTTGTCTCAGTTGTAGTAGTATGCCTTCAGTGTATTTTTTTTAGTTAAACCCCCCCCCCCCCAGTATGTCCTGAAAGTTTCCGTTCCTCAGATGCTGCTGAGAGTTCGAAAATTTGTGATTAAAAAACCCTTTTTGAAGCTTTAGGCACCCTCCCCTCTTTTGAAAGCTTCACCAGCCCCCCTTCAAAATAGCTGAAGCGTAATTACACACCACTGAAGGCTAAACGATTTTATCAGGCCTAGAATCTATCAACTAGTTAAATGAAGCTTGACAATGTTTGTCTTTATCAACCGTTTATTTTGAATGTGCTAGGTGAACCCTTAGGAACGACCGCAGTACCCCTGCCTTTGAAGCGGGAAGCTAAATTCATAGTTTTCGGTTATCCTCAGTCAATTGTCAATCTCAGAATTTTCAATCGATAGCTTTTTGACCTTCTTTGAAATGAAATTATTGTTTTATGCCACACAATGGCAGGAGACGCCACTTTGCTGTGGCATTGTCTCTTTTACTAAACAAAAAGGGCACCAGAACTTTCAACTTCCATTGGAATGAGATCTGCACTGATACTCAAGGACCATTGGATCATCATGATCACTCCTCCAAAAAATAAACAACAACAAACAAATATGGCTCTGTGATCATCTTTCTGGCTCTAAGGCTCTGTAGTATCTGTCTCCAAAATGGTGAGTTTGATGGTGTGATCATAGGCAGCACGCTAGTGCTGCCTAAGTAAAGAACGGTGTGGGCACAATGTGTTTTTTTTTTTTTCTCCATACCCGGGCACTTCGTATCGAAGGAGTCGTCGTAGAAACTTCGAAAAGGGCTAATTCGATTGGAAATTGGAGTGGCTAGTGCCCTTTCTAATAGTCGAAAGTGATTGGAGGGCAACTAGTCCCCCCCATACCCACGGGGCAAGGGTTTTAAGTTATGCCCTGAGGACATATAAGGTTTTTATAGAAGGCGTTGTCGTAGAAGCTTCAAAAAAGGCTCATTCAATTAAAAATTCAAAGGGCTAGTGCCCTTTTTAATAGTCGAAAGTTATTTGAGGGCAACTAGCCCCCCCACCCCCGCCCATCATTCCCCCAAACACATCCAATCAAAATTTTGAGATAGCCTTTTTGTTCAGCGTAGTTGATTTCCAGAGAGAAATTATGTTTTTGAGGAGGACACTCCCCCACAACCCTCAGGGCAAGGGTTTTAAGTTATGCTCAGGGGGTATATAAGGCTTTTATAGAAGGCGTTGTCGTAGAAACTTCAAAACAGGCTCATTCGATTGGAAATTCATAGGGCTAGTACCATTTTTATTAGTCGAAAGTGATTGGAGGGCAACTAGCCGACCCCCCACGCCCATCATTCCCCCAAACACATCCAATCAAAATTTTGAGATAGCCATTTTGTTCACCGTAGTTGATTTCCAGATAGAAAATATGTTTTTGAGGAGGACACTCCTTCACAACCCTCAGGGCAAGGGTTTGAAGTTATGCCCTGGGGGCATATAAGGTTTTTATAGAAGGTGTTGTCGTAGAAATTTCAAAACAGGCTCATTTGAATGCAAATTCAAAGGGTTAGTACCCTTTTTAATAGTCGAAAGTGATTGGAGGGCAACTAGCCCCCCCCCACACCCATTATTCCCCCAACCACATCCAATCAAATTTTTTTAGATAGCCATTTTGTTCAGCGTAGTTAATTTCCAGATAGAAAATATGCTTTTGAGGAGGACACTCCCCCCAAAACCCTGGGCAAGGGTTTTAAGTTATGCCCTGGGGGCATATAAGGTTTAAGATTTAGGTTAAGATAAGATAACCTAAGGTTATCTTATAAGGTTAAGATAAGATAAGATTTATTGCTGAAAAACGGCTATCACAAGCCCAAAAGGGCCGAATTCGCACTTTAGCGTCAAATAAAGCGAAAAAAGAACAACAAAAACAAACAATCAAAAAGCAACAGGAAATTATAAAAGGGTCAACGTCAAATACATAAAAATGTTAAAAACAAAAACAAAATAAACTCATAAAATTAGAAAGCCAATGTCAAGTCAGCAAAAATGCCAAAAAAAAACGAAAACTCGTAAAATTAACATGGGGATAAAGTAAAATTAAAATAAAAACTCAAGTTAGTTGGTAACTAACAAACATAAATATAAAACCTCCAAATTTAAAAAATGGGCATTAAAATTAATAACTATGAGGTAAAGAGTGAGTGAGGGGGGGGAGGCAGCGGAGATTCACTGGTTCAAAATGTCAACTATGTAAGGGATAAAAGTTCTTCTATATCTTTCAGTCCAAAGTGCAAGAAGATGGGAGATGGCTCATTCAAGCAAACATAAAGAGTTTTAAGTGCCCTTTTAAGTGATTAATTAAAAAAAACTTTTTCCACAAAATAATATAAATGTTTTTACTTTTATAAATTTAATAAATCAAATAATATTAACATTTTGATTACTAAATATTAGTATATGTATATTAAACTGACAATGCATATTCATTTGTATTTTTTCAGTAAAGTGCAAGTTTTTTTCTGGCCTTGGGGAGGCATAGGGGTTTTGCAACCAACTTACATTAATTTCTGCTCGTTTTGGGTTTGACTCGGTTATTTATTGTAATTTCTGTTCGTTTTGGGTTTCATTTATTTATCGATGCTGATTAGTGGTAGTTTCACGCTTGGTAGATAATTTTATTTTATTATTGCTCATTTTTTATTTAATGGAGTTCTTTACTTTTCTTTGAAAAACTTATTTTTTGGAAAAAGTTTTTTTAATTAATTTCCAAAAAGATTACCCCCTTCTCGGGTGTGTCTTCCCTCTTCTTCAAAATTGGGTAAGTATTTTCAGGCTCGTAATTTTAATGGGTAATTTTGAACTTAATAGATATTACAAATTTACAATTACAGGCATTGCAAAAGCACTATCTAAGTAAAGAGCGATGTAGGCACAATGTAAGTTTTTTTTATTTATTCTTCCTTTTCACCAAGGAACTTTGTATAGAAAGAGTAGTCTTAGAAACTTTGGAAGGAGCTTCTTCGATTGGAAATTGGCATTCCTAGTGCCGTTTTAGAGTCAAAACTGATTGTAGGGCAACCAGTCCCCCCTGCCCATCAATTCCCCAAACACATCCAATCAAAATTTCGAGATAGTCATTATGTTCAGCATAGTTGAAAGTTCCAGTAACTATGTCTTTTGGACACCTTTGGAATATAAAAGTACCAACTGTATTCAAGTGACGAGTAGTGAGAGGGGCAATACTCCGATCACTACGCCCTAGCAGCCAGTTCTGAGCCCTAACAACCAGGAGGTATTATTTATTATTGATTTATTGCGCACAGTTGGTTGTTACGTAATACTATAGGGGAGGTTATATTTTACGTATGCAAATTTATTAAGGATGACGTAATTTTGCGTGTCAACGACACTTGTTTTGAATGTAATACTATAGGCGTTCTTATGATTGCTATGTAATAGTTAATTGTTTACCTATGCAAAGCCCTAGCAACTAATTCAGATCAGGCCCTAGCATCCAGCAAGTATTATTCATTGTTGATCTATTATGTACACCTGGTTATTATTGATCTATTGCGCACACCTCGTTGTTACGTAATAGTTAATTGTTTACCAATGCGAATTTATTGAGGATGACGTAATCTCGCGAAACTTGTTTTGATGAGCTTACAGGCCGCTAGTCAAGTGGAGAATCCCCGAATGTAACTGAGGATGACGTATTGCACACACGAGGGTGTTACATCATAGTCATGTAACTTTGAAAACACTTTTTATTGTTTTTTCTTCGAGATATTTTTTTCTTTAAGACATTTCGTTGAAATTTTTTTTGTCGAGATGTTTTGTCTTCTTTCAGATGTTTTTTTTTCTTCAAGACATTTTCTTCGAGATGTTGTTTTTCTTCGTGATTTCTTCTCTTCGAGATGTTATTTTTTTCTACAAGGTGTTCTTTTTTTCGAGGTATTTCATTAAGGCATTCCCCAAGCCGCTTAAGAAAAACGTGTTTTGATTCAGGGGAACTTAATAATCCGTCATCAAAAGTTTTTGTCTTGTGTCGGAATCGAAAGTAAGACCAGAGATTTTCAATGGAGTGACACCTTAGTCAACTGAGCCAACAAGCTATTGTTGTTATTACTTTCTTGGGAATAGATTCTATGCAATATGCTTCATGATCTTAATGCCAATTTCCCTCTATTCGCTTTCTCCGTAAGCTATGGGTCGCGTGTTTTTTATACCTTCCCACGTAATAATTCCCACGGAAGGGAGAAATCGAATACTGGAAATAGGTTTAGGGGATATTATTGTGTTACATATGACACAAACGTGGATATTACATCACAGTTATGTAAATATAAGTGAGAGTGATCGTTAAATATAGATACTATTGTTCATTTGGTCTATTGTTCACACGTGCTTTGGAAATTCAAGGGAACGATAGAAACGTACTATGATTATTTGTGAAACCAGTCAACAATTTTTTTTACAAGTGATAACGTAAGATGAGTTTTTAATTTGTAATTCTATTTTATTACGAACGTAAGATCTATTCTAATTTTCTGTGGGAATTCACCATTGATGCAAATGATGAAACCATTAGATGTGATAACAAGAAATGTATTACAATTCATGGACCATGACTGCCTTTGGCACGTGACACTTAGTGCCCCTTGCATTGTATTCCAAGCAAGAATCCAATTTTTGTCAATCGCACCCATATTTTTAAGCAAACGCAAATCATTTTGAAGCATGGATTTGATTTTTTTTTGTCGTGTTTTGAGCAAAATCAGAATTTGAAGCATTGATTTGCATATCTTCTTCGATTTTTAATCATGAACACAGTTCAAGCCCCACCGTGGAACTTTATGGCTGCCCCATGGCTCCTTGTGGCACATATAATCGTTCCTAAGGCATTTTCCGCCATTGTCCTACAAAAATAGCTATATAAACCATGACCGTTTAATTTTAAACTAAAATTGACCGTTTAAATTTAAAGGAAAAATTCCAAATAACGTGTCTTCTGACAAAAAATAGCCTTATAAAGCATATAAACTAAAATTGAACGTTAAAACTTGAAAGAAAATTCCCAATAGCGTTTCTTCTTGTGACTCGTGGCACTCTGTGGCACTCGCCATCATCACTTAAGGGTTTTCAGATGTTTTTAATATTCTGACAGATGTTTTTACTTGAACAGCGGAACTTTCCATTATATAGTAAGATCTTGATAATCCAGAGCAGTTCACGCCAATGTGGCACTATGTGGCTGGTCCATGGTATCGTGTGGCACCTGGCATCATCACTTAAGCGTTTTCAGACGTTTGAATACCCTCACAGATTCTTTATTTGAACAGCGGGAATTTCTATTTCATTGTTAGATCGTGATACTCCAAGGGAGTTCACACCACTGTGGCGCTATGCGGATGGCCCGTGCGATTCCTGGCCAGATGACCCTTCTTACCCCTTTAAAAAAATCGGAATTCAATGTGAAAAGTCCTATTAAGAAATACTTAGTGAACTTTTCATGGATAGAGCCATTTCTAAACAGGACTAGCCATCTCTGATTGCGTGGAACATGTTTGAATCACACAATTGGGTTTCCTTAGTATGCTTTATATATTTATTGCAAAAAATCGGAATTCGGAGTGAGAAGTTCTATTAAAAACTACCTTTCTGAGCTTTTCATGGAGACCATCCATGAAAATAAAAAAAAATCACCCGACATGAGCCTATAGTTAATTGAAATTGTATGTTTCCTAAAAGGCCCTTGTGTTTCAGGGCATCACACTGCCAATCTCAAAGTAACCTTAATGATTTGTGCGGAGCTGTGGAGGGTTTGTCGTTTGAACTGAATTTTCCCGTCAGTGAAACCATAAAGTTAATTATTGCGCTAATTGTGGATGATGCGCATTTTAAAGTGGCAGTAAAGACGGAACTGCAACTCATGGAGAAGCTTATTACGGGTATGAACCAAATTGGGAAATGGACTAGAGCTAACACACTGGGGTTAAATAACAATAAATCACAGTTTCTAGTTTACGGAAGAAACCCCAATTACTATCTATGGATTAATGAGCTTAGATTTGTTAATCCTTCAATCCAGCGACTAAAGACTGTCAAGTACCTTGGTGTACTGACAGATTAATGTTTAAGTTATAAATCACATATAGAGTTGTTAAGTAGTAAGATTGAAAGGAATGTTGGGATTATGAGAAAGCTGAAGAAAATTTTCCCCTGTTATGTAATAAGGTCTTTGTATGTTTCTATTGTTCACCCGTACCTTTTGTACTGTAATGTCGTTTGGTCGAGTACTTTCCCGACACATCTACTTACGCTTCGTGCGATGCAAAACTCAGCTATTAGAGTGCTTTGTGGTGATAAAAAAGGTGCATCAGTGAGAAGGAGATATGTCGAACGACAAATTCTGCCTTTACACGGAGTTTTAAATTTTATTCAGCTTTGTTTTTGTTTAAATATGAGCGTGGATTATTGCCACAATGTTTCGGTCAAATGTTCATGGCTGGATGTAATGTCCGTGAATACTCAACCAGAACAGCATCCCAGATAAGACGACCTCGGGCTTTAACTCGAAGATCATTCTTCTCTATCCGTCATGTGGGACCAGGGTTTTATAATAGTTTTCCAAATGAATTATTAGTTGATGAAAATATTGCTAGTTTTAGGAGTAGGTTAAAATCTCTGTCTTTTGGTGAGTATAATATTTCTTAGTGATTTTTTCTTGAGGGGTCTCTCAGTTTTATTTTGGTTATTTTTTATTGTGGTTGTGTGAGGGTGGTAATGAGAGAACGGTGATAATTAGTTATGTTTTTTTTTGTTTTTTTTGGGGGGGGGATGGACTAAGTTGGAGGAGGTTGTGCCTAGCTTTTTTTTTCTCTTTTAATTTTTATTTATTTATTGTTTTATGTTGTTGATAGCGATGTATATATCAGGTTTTTTTTGAAGGATGTATAGCCTAAACAAGTTTGCTTCTGGTAGTTGATTTATTTATTTGTTTGATTGAAATAAAAATCCTTATCAGTTAACCTATAATGGATGAAAAAATTGAAATTACGCTATCTTTTTACTGTGATTGTACCATCTGTAATTGTCTATTTCATAACGCGACTGATTCTGAAGAGACTGTCTCAGTAAACTTTAAACTTATGAACAGTAGAGTGAATGCAGAGAATCTACAAATGATTAGGGGGGAAAGTGTCAGGTATTTTTTTTATTACAGGCTTCAAGGCTCCATAACAAATGATGATTTGCCGCTAGTCCTGGTAGTTACCTCTTTTTTAACACTGAGGTACTTGTTATACCTTCTCTTAAACGCGTCAAGGGAAGAATTTTTCGGGATTACCTAAGCCGGCAATCTATTCCATGTGGCAACCGATCGCCGGGCGAAACTCGTTTTCAGATATTCTTAGCGGAGAGTAACGTGCTTAAGGTAGTCCTGACGAGCTCTACTTCGGCGATTTGATCGCAAGGGCTTTGCCTTATCAGGAACGAGCTTCAATAGCTCCTCCGATGGAGGGCTATACAAGTACTTATAGAGAACCGACATGGTCGCCACATCGAAACATTCCTGGTTCAGCTGTGGGGTTTTAGCTTTCGTGTTGCCAGAGGTTGCTGCAAGCTCTGCTCTGTTGTGAATATGTTGGAGTGGAGCGATGTGGCTTTTTGGTGCACCTGCGAAGAGAGGACATGTATATTTCATGACAGGTTTGATGTACGAATTGAAAAGTGGCAGAATAGAATCATCAGGGAGAAGACTTGCATCTTAGGATAACTCCTCATTTCTTGTGCAAGATGATCTAATTTTACTGAGATGCTCAGTACATGAGAGGTCCGAAGAGAAATTAACTCTAAGTAGGATCAGTGTATCAACTCGCGTTATTACCTCTCCTTTGAAGACCAAATCAGGATGAGCCCTCATATTACGCGCCTTAGAAATTAAGAGCTCTTTCGTTTTTGATGTGTTAAAACTTACAAGCCATGCGTTTGCCCACGCCTCAATTTTCTCCAGGTCAGCCTGAAGCTCCTTGTTGAGTTTAATGGGATCCTTGTCTTTTGTGGCTAAGGTTTTTGTCGTCTTTTCATCAGTAAAGGGGTGAGGTTTTTTCGCAAGGTTGTTTCCTGGTTCACATCTAAAGATCAAAAAAAGAGTTGGTCCAATGATAATTTCTTGGGATTTTCTTAATAATACTGGGTGTTCTTTTGATATGAAGCCATCGAGGACAACTTGCAACGATTGTTGACGAAGAAAGTCAGCAAGCACGTTAAATAATCGACCATGAATTCCATAGACTTTCAGTTTACAAAGAAGTCCCTTCTTCCATACACGACCAATGGCTTTTGCAATGTCAAAGGAGAGAAGGCGAATATCGTGTCCCTGAGAAAGGAGCTCAACCCAATCTTGATACTGTGCAATCAAACAGTCTAATGTAGACCGTTTTCTGCGAAAATCGTATTGCGTGTCTGCCAACAACAGATGTGACTCAATGTAAGGGTCTTATTAATGATACTTTCATAAACTTTACCTACGCAGCATAGCAGACGTATTGGACGGCATGATCCTACATTAGTAAGCTCAGACTCTGCCTTTAGAACAGGGACCACATGAGCAGTTTTCCAGGCTTTCGGGAATAATCCCGCAGCAAAGCATTTTCTATAGAGAGAGGCAAGAGGACCAGCAAGTTCAGGGGCACATCTTTTCAGCATGAGATTTGGAACCTTGTCAGGTCCTGAAGCTTTGGTGACATCCAGCTGGCTTAGAGTTCTGAGCACCTTCCTAGTGGTTATGTTAACGCTGGTGAGTTTTGCATCTGTTCTTGGCGGAAAGGGGGGAAGGGGAGACTCTGGCTTAATCAATTTGGTAGACTTTTTAGAAAACGCTTGTGCAAGAAAATCTGCCTTTTCCTGGCCTTGGCTGGATCATCGTCCCTTCAACATGAAGCGAGGGAATTGATGTTGACTTAGATGACGGTAGGGCTTCTTTGACGAACCTCCACCACCGCTATGCAGGGGTACTTTTCAGTTTCTCTACAAACTTGTACTTGTAATCGGCTCTAGCTTGACGCACAGCTTTCACAGATTCGTTTCGAGCGCTAATAAAAGCAGCCCGGTCCTCTTCGGATTGACTTGAATGCCATTTCTGGTGAACCTTCTTTCTGGCCCTGACTGCCTTTTTACAACCAGCATTGAACCATGGCTGATCTCGAGATGAGACTTTTACTGTTTTTGATGGGAAGAATTGCTCAATAGCCTCTGTAATCGCTTTTTCGTAAAGTGCCGCTGCTTTATGTGGGGCTTCTTTTAAAAATGTACTCCACGGCTTTGCCGATGAGAAGTTTCGCATACCATCCTAGTCTGTGCGGTGATACTGCCTGATGATCCACTCGTGCTTTACAGGTGGAGGTATTTTCATATTTCCACGAGCTATAACTGCCACTGGCAAAAGAATAGCTTTCAACACTAAAGGAATCCGAATGATCAGTTAAGAAGAGGTCAAGCTGGAATGATCCATGAGGGCCGATGTAAGTGTCGAATTCAACAAGTTGTTCTAGGCCGTAAGCAAGACTCAGGTCTAGCAGAGCTACATCCTCCGCATCAGTCGTACGACTTTTCAGCAAGTGACCATGATGAATGTTGAAGTCTCCTTGGATTATTATGCCTGATTTAAGGAACTTTTGCTTCAAAAATTCCAAGCAATTTTCCAGATGTTCGGTATTTTCATCTTTGATGGAAAATAAACTGTACCAATAACGAACGATCCTTATCGCTAGGAATCGAATGTGCCAAAAATGGGATGTTATTTCGTATCAGTCGTACGAATTTTCAGCTAGGGGCCATGATCAATGTTGAAGTCTCCTTGGATTATAATACCTGATTTAGGGAAGTTTTGCTTCAAAAATTCCAAGCAATTTTCCAGATGTTCGGTGATTTTCATCTTCGATGGATTATAGACTGTACCAATAAGAAACGATCCTTTTCGCTAGGAATCGAATGTGCCAAAAATGGGATGTTATTTTTAAGGTACATAGCAACACCACCTCCACCAAAAGTCAAGCTTCTCGGGTTTTTGCGATCCAGCCGAGAATGAAGATAAACAAAGTTGTATATGTGAAAGAAAAACCACCCCCAAACAAAGTTCAAAAACAAAACGAAACTCTTGGAAAAGAACCTAGACTCTACTAGAAGGATTTTACGAAGAGCAAAATAATACATTGAGAAAAGACGACTCCCCCTACCGGAATCCTTCACATTTTTCGAGGAATGAGAGAAAAGATTCGTATAAAGAAAAGAGAGCATACAAACCTTCACTATCATTCTGGATGAACCCCATTTTATCAATTAATGGCAAGTATCCTTACTGATGGCTTTTATAAGAATTTTTGTTGCTTTATATATGGAATAAATCTTGTGTGTCCCTATTACGACTTAGACTTTCAATAGAAGAGTTAAGATGTTAAAAAAGTGAAAAAATTTTTTGTAATGGTCAGATATGTACTACTCCAGGACCCCCTCTCCGTCCCACCAATGTCAAGAAATTACGTGCTAGGTAGGGATTTGGAGAGGGAACCTATGGTCCTCCAAGCCCCACACACAGGCCAATGTTCTGGTCTTGGGAAGGCATAGGGGGTTTGAGTCCTACTCATGCTAATTTTTGCTCGTTTTGGCTTTGACTTTTGCTCGTTTTTGGTTATTTATTGTAATTTCTGTTCGTTTTGGGGTTTCATTTATTTTTGACGCTGATTCGTAATGGTTTTACGCTTGGAATATTATTTGATTCTATAGTTGCTCATTTTTGTCAAAAAAATATATAGTAGTGCATGAAAACCACAGCTTTTGATCAATAAATCTGGATCTGTTGAAGGCGGAGGGGGAGGGGGATAGAATTAGAGGTAAATTCAGGGGGACCCAATGATTGTGACTTGATTCTATATTTTAAATTTGTTTCATATTTTCAACGTTTTCTAGGGCTTATTGATCGAGGTTTTGAGAGGTTTGAGAGATTTGTTTCCATATTCTATTTTTTTTTACATTTTCATTAATTTCATGGATAAAGACCAATCCATAAAAATCAAAACCAGTACATAGAAAACAAGAACAATCCGTAGAAATCAAGACCAAACTGTAGAAACTAAGGCCAGTCTCTAAAAATAGAGACTAAAAGGAAGCAATTAAGACACCAATCTGTAGAAGTCAAGACGGAACAATAAAATTCTAAGAAATAAATCGAAATCAAAATTAATCCGTAGAAATCAGAACCATTCCACAGAAATCAAGACCAATCCGCAAAATTAAAGACCAAGAAATTCAGAACAATTCATAGAAACCCAGACGGATTCACAGAAATCAAGACCAATCCGTAGAAATCAAGGCCAGTATCTAAAAATCAAGACTAATCCGAACAAATTGAGAGAACAATCTGTAGAATTCTAGAACAATTCCTGGAAATTATGACCAATCCGTAGAAATCAGGAAAAATCCGTAAAAATAAAGACCAATTCATAACAATCAAGACTACTTCGAAGAAAACAAACTAAACAGAATAAATCAAGTCTAATTCGTAGAAATCAAGACTAATCGTTGAAATCTAGACGACTCTAGCAGAAATCTAGACCAATCCGTATAATTAAAGACCAGTCTGTAGAAATCAAGACGAATCTCTAGAAATTAAAACCCATCTATAGAAATCAAGAGACCAATCCGTAAAAATCGATACCAAACTGTAGAAATCAAAACTAATCCCAAGGAATCGAGAGACCAATCTGTAGAAATCAAGACCAAGCCGTAAAATTCAAAAGAAATCCAAGAAAACAAATAAACCGCAAAACACCACTCACCAGAAACCAAGACCAATCCATAAACTTAAAACCAAGAAATTTTGACAAGTCCGTAGAAATCCAGATGGATTCCTAAAAAATCAAGACCAACCCCTAGAAATCAATGCCAACGTATAAAAATTAAGACCAGTCTGAAGAAATCAAGAGACCAATCTGTTGAAATCCAGAGCAATCCCTAGAAATAATGTTCAATCCCTAGAAATCAGGATTAATCCATAAAAATCAAGAACAATTTGTAATAATCAAGACTAATCCAAAGAAAATAAGACTAAGATAAGATAAGATTTATTCATAATCAATTAATCATACAAGACAATACATTGTGCTAATACCCCAAAGGCTCCTAGGCCTGTAATAGAGGGGGAATACATACCGTTAAAATCAAACACTAAATCAACAGAAAAACATTAAAAAAGGCCTACATTGAGTAATCCAATCAATACATACAATCCAATCACAACACTCCTAATCCCCCTCGAAAGGCTCCATGGCCAGGGATACAAGGGGGAATCAAATGGATTAAATGGATTAAATCAAGTCTAATCCGTAGAAATTGAGACTAATCAGAAGAAATCAAAACCAAACTGTAGAATTCATGACCAAGCCGATAATTCCTTCGGAGTGGTGTTAATTTCTACGAAATTTTTTTGTTTTCTATGGATTTCTTTGACTCTTATGGTTTGGTCTTGATTTCTACCGATTGATCTCTTGATTCCTTCGGATAAGTTCTGATTTTTAGAGACTGGCCTCAATTTATACAGTTTGGTCTTTATTTCTACGGACTGGTCTTGATTTCTTTGGATTCGTCTTTATCCGGGAGAAAATAAAAATGTAAAAAAAAATATTAGAATATAGAAAACAATCTCTTAAGACTCTCAAAACCTGGATCCATAAGCCCCAGAAAATATTAGAAACATGAAACAAATGTTAAAATAAGACATTGATTCAAATGTATTATGTCCCTGAATTTACCTCTAATAACCCCCACGCCTCAACAGACCCAGATTTATCGATCAAAAGCTGCGGTTTTCATACACTACTATATTTTTTGACAAAAATTAGTAAATATAAAATTAAATAATCTACCAAGCGTATTACTATTACAAATTAGCATCAATAAATAAATGAAACCGAGAACGAACAGGAATTACAATAAATAACCGAGTCAAAGTCAAAACTAGCAGAAATTAACGTGAATAGGGCCCAAAACCCCTATGCCTTCCGAATACCAGAATATTGGCCTGTGTGGGGGCATGGAGAATCATAGGTTCCATCTCCGATTTCCTCACTAGTACGTAATTTGTTGACATTGACGGGAGGGGGATCCTGGAGTGGTACATCTGTGACCATTAAGAAAGTTTGTTTCAATTTTGTAACATATTAATTCTTGTCCACTGAAAGTCTAAGTCATTTTAGGGAGAAAAAAATGATTTATTCCATACGTTAATTAAAAAAAAAATCCGAAAAATAGGTTTTTCAAAGAATAGTAACGGCCATTTTAAACTAAAGCTCAGCAGATTTCAATTACCTTTTAAAATTCAAACTCAAAACGACCAGAAATTACTATTAAAGAATAAATGAGACCCAAAACGAACATTAAACCCAAAACAAGTTTGGGTTGTGGGTTTTGAAATCCAAAACCCAAACCCAAAAAACATAGAAAACAATTAATAATATAAATAAATAAATAGATTTTAAAGCGAGCAATCCTTAGATTGAATTTGAAAATCAAGCTTAAAACGAAAAAAAATATTTTGCTATTGACGTATTAATGAAACTCTAAACGAACAGAAATTAGATACACAATCCATGCAAACGAACATACAATAGATATTAATGTAAATTAATAAATAACTCTTAAAACGAGTGAAACTTAAATTGAATATGCAAATAAAGCTTGAAACGAACAAAAATCTCTACAAACAAGAGTTTGAGTATGACCTCCTTCTCCCACTATAAAAGTCTAAAACCTACTGCGTCATTGGGGCTTTACTGGAAACCAATTTTATGACAAATATTTTCTTTTGTACTTAATATTGAAAACAAACATTAAAATTATAGCAACATTTAGAACTGATGACCTTTCAGCAATTAATATTATTATACATCAAATATTCAGTTTAATTTATTAGCTCTTTTTAAAGTTGTTAAAGACGAATATAGTTTCACTACAAACAAATGTTTGGATACCGCCTCCTTTCCTAACTGTAAATAAAAACCAAAAGCCTACTGCGTCATTGGCGCTTAACTGAAAAAGGGTTATGTTACAAATATTTTCTTTACTAGTTCTTACAGCGTTGAAAATAAAATTGCAATTACAGTGAAATAAATTCTAGAACTGATGGACCTTTCAACAATTAATATAATTATACATCAAATATTCAATTTGATGTTGTTTAAACTTTCCAAGACTGTTCAAGACGCATATAATTTTACTATATGCGTTAAGTTTTTTTTAAGGCTTTTACTTTTCTTTGAAAAAGTTATTTTTCGGAAAGTTTTTTTTTTAATTAATTTTTGTTCCTTTTTGATTGCAAAATATTTCAGGTCTTTAAAAATTCCTTATTTCAAAATCAATTAAAAAAAAAAATCAAATATTCATCAAAGTATCAAAACTGGTATCAAATTAACAATGTCAAAGTGAAAAAATTAGTTTGTGTCAACCTCGGAGTTTTTATTATCTGATGTTTGAACTATTTTCAACAAAATTGCTATCTCAAAATTTTTATCGGATGGGTTTGGGGAAAAAGGTGTGTGGGGACTATTTAAGCTTCGGTGTCTTTTGACTCTTTAAAAGTGAACTAAAACTTTATATTTTCAATCAAATGAGCCCTCTCTGACGTTTATATGAGTATCCCTTCTATAAGAACCATATGTATCCCCAGAGTATAACTTACAACGCCTGTCCCTGGGCCATGGGGGGTTGTGTTGACCCTGGAGGATATCTGATGTTTGAACTGTTTTTAACAAAATGGTCACCACAAAAATTTATCGGATGGGTTTATCGATCAGATACACCCAAAGCTGTGGAGGGTGGGAGGGGCTAGTTGCCCTTCGATATTTTTTTACTCCGAGAAAATGAACTACAATTTTTAATTTCCATTCAAATGAACCCTCTCTGAAGTTTATACGAGCATCCCTTTCGTAAGAACCACATACGGTCCCAGGACATAGCTTATAATGCCTGCTCCCCGGGCCCAGGGGGGATGTGTCGACACCGGAGTTTTTGTTATCTGACCTTTGAACTATTTTAAAAAAATTGGCTCTCTCAAAGTTTTTATCGGATGGGTTTGTGGAAAATAGGGCGTGGCTAGGGGGGTTAGTTGCCCTCCGATCTCTTTAGAATCCTAAAAAGTGAACTAGAGCTTTGAATTTCTAATCATATAAACCGCCCAAAGTTTATGATAGCATACCTTACATAAGAACCATATATACCCCCAAAGCAATACTTACAACGTTTTCCCCGGGCCCTGAGGGGGGGGGAGGGTTATGTGACGACCCCCTCAGTAGAACGCTAATATTGAATTCTACTACTTTATGTTCCTTCCCGTGCTATTCTACTACTTTATGTTCCTTGGCACCTTTCCAAGGCAGATTACCAGACTGGTTATTGCTATTGATATCAATTGCACATGGAATTATACAAGAACGTGTTTGGGGAGATTACGTTCCTTGGCACCTTTTCAGAGCATGTACTTATGGATACCTTTCCAAGCAACGTGATTAAACACGCTTTTACAATCGGAAATTTTTGATTGACATTTGCAAAAAGGGATAAGGAATTCGCAAATTGGACACTATAAACGATATTAATTAATGTTTGAACAATAGGAGTGTGATTGATTCTAATTAGTGATTGGATAATTTTTTAACAAGAAATCTCTGAATAAAATATTTTTGGAGGGATGGGACAGAGTTTTGCTTGCCTTTCATTGGTACCTTTTCAAGCGAGCGGGGATTCCCCTCCGGTTCCTAAACATTGCAAAAAAGATAACAGTATGAGCGGGGATCCCCCACACAAGTTTGTTTCAACTTCAAGTTTTTCAACCAGACTGTTTTTTTGCGCTAACATCGGTTTCTTAGGAGCCAATCAGAGACATCGGAGCTTGGAAGATGGAGAAAAAAGGTTAAAGTGATTAGCAGTTAAGGTAACCCTGAAGAGCATGTTAATTCATACCTTATTTATTATAAATTTGGAACAATATCAATCTATGAAAATGGTTAACGATGATAAAATGGTCTTATGACTTGACCTAGCTTTACTTCTTTGATGTGTTTTGTATAATACATAAGTGGCGTTTGAACAGTGTTGTCAGTTTAAAATAGGGTCCAACATTATAGTATACTAAAAAGTTGATACTAAGAGAGATGTAGATGGCAAGAAAATAATTTTAATAAAGAAATTCAGAACAAACCATAGAAATCCTTGCAAATTAAGTAGTAAGGTGTATGTGAGTACGAACCATCAAGGATCATAAGCAGCAATGACCCTAGCCAGCAGAGACATCAACCCTCCATAGGTCCCTTATCCCCAAACTCGAAGGGCGCCCCCTCCCACCAACGTTTGGGCCCCCCCCCCCATTTTTTTTAAATTTTTTTTTATTTATTTTTTTTTGGTAATTGACATTTTTTCTGATAACAAGTATCATTTATTACGATCGTAGCTTTCAAATGTGAAAGTTAAGTCCATTTTTGGATCGAAAAAACAACTATTTCTGTAAAATCTGAGCTAATAAGGGTTTTTGACCGTAAACTCTAGTTTTTTGTAAGAAAATTATGAAAAATACAATTCTCTGATTCAAATGTGAATCTTAAGTCCATTTTTGGATCGAAAAAATAAATTATTTCTTTAAAATCTGAGCAAATAAGAGTTTTTGACCGTAAACTCTAGTTTCTTGCAAGAAAATTATGGAAAATACAATTTCTGGTTCAAATGTTAAACTTAAGTCCCCTTTTGGATCGAAAACTAAATCTATTTGCGTAAAAATCTGGGCTAATTAGGGTTTTTGACCATAAACTCTAGTTTCCTGTAAGAAAATTATGGAAAATAAAATTCTCTCGTTCAAATGTGAAACTTTGGTCCATTCTCTGGTTCAAATGTGAAACTTAAGTCCATTTATGGATCAAAAAATAAAACTATTTCCGTAAAATCTAAGCTAATAAGGGTTTTTGACCGTAAACTCTAGTTTTTTGTAAGAAAATTATGGAAAATACAATTCTCTGGTTCAAATGTGAAACTTAAGTCCCTTTTTGGATTGAAAAATAAAACTATTTGCGTAAAATCTGGGCTAATGAGGGTTTTTGACCGTAAACTCTAGTTTCCTGTAAGAAAATTATGGAAAATACAATTCTCTCGTTAAAATCTGAAACTTAGGTCCATTCTCTGGTTCAAATGTGAAACTTAAGTCCATTTATGGATCAAAAAATAAAGCTATTTCCGTAAAATCTAAGCTAATAAGGGTATTTGACCGTAAACTATATTTTTTGGTAAGAAAATTATGGAAAATACAATTCTTTGGTTCAAATGTGAAAGTTAAGTCCTTTTTTGGATCGAAAAAATAAAACTATTTCTGTAAAATCTGAGTTAATAAGGGTTTTGACCGTAAACTCTTGTTTTTTGCAAGAAAACTATGGAAAATACAATTTTCTAGCTCAAATGTGGAACTTAAGCCCCTTTTTAAGATTGAAAAATTAAAATAGTTCTGTAAAATCTGAGCTAATAAGGTTTTTTGACAGTAAACCATATTTTTTTGCAATAAAA
Organism: Artemia sp. Qi Xiang Cuo; assembly: GCF_049724085.1. NCBI lineage: Eukaryota > Metazoa > Arthropoda > Branchiopoda > Anostraca > Artemiidae > Artemia > Artemia sp. Qi Xiang Cuo. The sequence goes on along the minus strand of NC_142803.1, from coordinate 35,055,926 downwards.
TTGAGGAAAATGAAATTTGTTGGTTCAAATGTGAATCTTAAGTCCATTTTTGGATCGAAAAAATAGAGAATTTTGAGGAACATGAATGCCTGGCAATCAAAATGAAAAGAAATTAATTAGAAAACTTTCCAAAAAAAGAAGTTTTGTAAAGAAAACTAAAGACCATTTTAAACTTAAGATCAGGATAAATAGAAACCTACAATAATTCAAATTCAAAACGACCAGATATTACCAAGAGCGGATCCAGGATTTTTGTTGGGGGGGGGGTTACTAATTTCTGTCTCGGTTTTAGACTAATTTTTACTAAGGTTTTTCTAATTTTCGACTAATTTTCGACTCGGTCAAAAATTTCTGGGGGGGGGGGGAAGGGTTCAAACCGGGTAACCCCCACCTGGATACGGCCTTGGAAATTACTATTAAAGAATAATTGAAACCCGAAATGAGCAGAAATTAAATAAAAAATCATAGCGAATAGAAAATGACGCAGTAGGTCTTACACTTTCACAGTGTGAGAAGGAAGCAATACGCAAACTCTTGTTTGTAGTGATTTTTGTTCGTGGTAAGCTTGATTTGCATATTTCATTTAAATGTCACTCGTTTCAAGATTTATTTGTAAATTTATATTAGTATTTATATTATGTTTGTTTGCATTGATTGTTTGATTGCATTGATTTCTGTTCCTTTTGGGTTTCATTTACACTTCAATAGCAAAATATTTCTTTGTTTTAAGCTTGATTCGCATATTCAATTTAAGAATTACTCGCTTTAGGATTTATTTATTCATTTATGTCATTAATTGTTGTATATTTTTTAGCTATGATTGTTTATTTAATTTCTGTTCGTTTTGGGTTTCATTTATTCTTTAATAATAATTTACTTTCGTTTGAAAAACCTCCTTTTCGGAAAGCCTTTTTTTAATTAATTTTGTTCATTTTTGATTGCAAAAAGCCTCAAGTTTTGAAAAATTCCTTGTTTCAAATCAAAATTTTTTTTCAAAATAAAATGTTCATCGAAGTGTCAAAACTATCCTCAAAGTAACAAAAACAAATTAAAAAAAAAAAAAAAAAAAAAAAAAAACAGTAAAGAAAGTAAAGAAAGCAGCAAAGTAAACAAGGTGTCAAAGTAACAATACACAACTTGCGTAACTTATAGTCCTTGCACCGTAAATCGAAGCTGCCACGCAAATCACTAAATCCAAGTATTGAAGTAAACAAAGTGTGAAAGTAACAATAAGCAAGTTCCGTAACTCAGAGACATTTCATCCTGGTTGGGGGCGGGGGGATAAACCCTGGAAGCATAGTTATTTGACCTTTGAACTTTTTTTTTTTAACAAAATAGCAATCTCAAAATTTTGACCGGATGCCCTTTGAAAAAGTAGGACTTGGGATAGTTGCCCATTGATCACTTTTGATTCTTAAAAGAGAACTAGAAGTTTCAATTTCCGATCAAATGAGCACCCTCCTAAGTTAATACGACCGCTTCTTTCACAAAAACCTTATATTCTAATAATAGACAACCTACGTAAGTTACAATCCTTGCCCCGGGGCTATGGAGGATTTCTCAGCCCCTAAGATATAGTAATTTGAATTTTGGACTATTTTGAATAAAATGGCTATTTAAAAAATTTGATAAGATGCATTTGGGAAAAAAGGCACAAGGGGTGGGGGGTTAATGCTAAGGGGTGGGTGGGGCTGGCTGTGCACAACCTTCCTGTGGTGGCCCTATTTTCACCAATCTTAGTGCACAACTGAAAAAAAACAATCAAACATCAAAACCAACAAAGCCTTTATGACGTTTAGTTTTCTATTATCTAAAACTTAGTAAAAGAAAAAAAATTAATTACAGAAATACTAAAACAGCTTTGCATAAGAGATAACCACTCACAAGTAGTAGGCTATATAGAGCTATCCTGCAATTTGCGCTGTAAATGAGAGGATATTAGGGGGTTGGATTTAGTGCACGGGTGTGTGTCATTTGAGTCCCCTCCAAAGTTTATATGACCACCTCTTCCATAGAAACCTTTTATGCCCCCACAGCACAAGTTACAGCCCTTCCCCTGGGCTCTGGGGGGGGGTTGTATGTTGACCCGAAGTTTTTGTTATCTGATCGTTGGACTACTTCAAACAAACTAGCAATCTCAAATTTTTTTATCGGATGCATTTGGAAAAAAGTGTGTGTGTGTGTTTGGGGAGGGGGGGGGTGGTGGTAGATGCCCTCCGATACCTTTTGACTCATAAACAGGGTAACTAGAACTTTCAGTTTAAAATCAAATGAGCTACTTCTGAAGTTTATACGACCTCTATTTATACAAGAACCTTATATACCCCGGGGTTGAACTTAAACCACTTGCCCATGGGCTCCGGGGGTTTGTGTCAACCTCGGAGTTTTCATTATCTGATGCTTGAACTATTTTTAACAAAATGGTAATGTCAAAAATTTTTATCGGATTGGTTTGGGGAAAAAGGCGTGGATGGGGGAGGGGCTAGTTGCCCTCCGATCTCTTTTGACACTGAAAAAGTGAACTAGAACTTTTTATTTCCAATCAAATAAATCCTCTCTGAAGTTTATAAGCGCATCCCTTCTATAAGAACCATATTTGCCCTCAGGGCATAACTTACAACGCCTACCCCCGTAGCAGGGGCGCATTTCCAGCATTTTTATTGGGGGGGGGGGGGCAAGAGGGGTCCATATCTGGATAGTCAAAGGGCATGGGATGTCTAATATTTTTTCTCCACATTATTAGGGGGCAACGCCCCCCTTGCCGCTCCCAAACGACGCCCCTGCCCCGTAGTACTTGAGCTGATTTTTTGGAATTTGGAGAGCAATGCGTGTTTCACAGGCAAGGCGTGCGAAATTATTGTATTCCCAGGGACTCACGATTTTGTTATGTGTGAAATACTGTTAAGGAAAACTTGCTACTTCTGACAGAAAACTTGTTATCATGAACATAAAATTGTTACTTCTAAGAAAAATTTTGTTATCTTTGACAGAAAATTTGCTATTCTAACGGAATAATTGTTATCACTGACGAAAATGTTTTGTACTTCTAAGAGAAAGGGGTTGTGTTGACACTGGATTTTTTGTTACCTGACCTTTGAACTATTTTAAACAAAACGGTCATTTCAATATCTGATGTGTTTGGAAGGAAAATGTGTGGAGGGAAGGGGGCTAGTTGCCCTCCGATCTCTTTTGACTCTTAAAAAGTGAACTAGAACTGTCAATTTAAGCCCTTTTTGAAGTTTATACGAGCATTGCTTCCATAAAAACCACATATGCCCCCAGGGGATAACTTACAATGCTTGCCCCTGGGCCCTGGGGCGGTTGTGTCGACACCGGAGTTTTTGTTATCTGATGTTTGAAATATTTTTTTTTTTAAATGGCTTTCTCAAAATTTTATCGGATGGATTTGGGGAAAAAGGGGCTTTGGGGGGGGGTTGCTCTTGGATTTCTTTTGACTATTAAAAAGTAAACTAGAACTTTCAATGTCCGATCAAATGAGCCCTCTCTAAAGTTTATACGAGCATCCCTTCCATATGGACCATATATGCCCCCAAGGCATAACTTACAAGGCCTACCCCCAGACCCTGGGGGGTTGTGTCGACACCGGGGTTTTTGTTATCTGATGTTTAAACTATATTTTTTTAAAAATGGCTTTCTGAAAACTTTTATCGGATGGATTTGGGGAAAAAGGGAAAAAGAGGCTTGGTGGGTTAGTTACCCTTGGATCTTTTTTCACTCTTGAAAGGTGAACTAGAACTGTCAATTTCCGATCAAATTAGCCCTCTCTGAAGGTTATAGGAGCACCCCTTCCATAAGAACCATATATGCCCCCAAGACATGACTTACGACGCCTACCCCCGGACCCTGAGGGGTTGTGTCGACACCAGATTTTTTGTTGTCTAATTTTTGAAATATTTTAAACAAAATGGTCATCTCAAAATTTTTATTAGATGGGTTTGGGGGGAAAAGACGTGGAGGAGGAGGGGCTAGTTGCCCTTCGATCACTTTGACTCTTAAAAAGTGAACTAGAACTTTATATTTCCAATCAAAAGAGCCCTTTCTGAAGTTTATAAAAGCATTCCTTCTATAATAACCATATATACCCCCAAGGCATAATTTACAACGACAGCCCCTGGACCCTAGGAGATTGCATCGACAGAGTTTTTGTTACCTGACCTTTTAACTATTTTTAACAAAATCGCAGTCTCAATTTTTTTTTCTCATGCATTTGGGAGGAGAAAGCGTGAGTGGGGGGGGGGAGGGCTAGCTGCTTTCAGATCTCTTTTGACTCTTAAAAAGTGAACAAGAACTTTCTCCTTCCCAAAAAATTAGCCCTCTGAAGTATAAATGAGCATCTCTTCCATAAGAACCATATATGCCCAGGGCATAACTTTTTGGGTTCTTTTCTTTCAAATATATTGTCTAACTCTCTGTGGGTATTTTCTAAAAATTGTTCCATTACTGTTTTATCTATCACTTCCGTCAATTTTTCTTTTTTCTCTTCCGGGTCTTCTAACATTCTATAATTTTCTAACTCTTGCCATTTAAAACAAATCTTTCAATTTATGTGAATTTAAAGTGAACAAGAACTTTCACCTTCCAAAAAAAATTAAACCTCTGAAGTAAATATGAGCATACCTTCCATAAGAACCATATATGCCCCAGGGCATAACTTACAACGCCTGCCCCCGGGCCCTAGGGGCTGTGTTGACACAGGAAATTTTGTTATCTGACCCTTGAACTACTTTTAACGTAATGAGTATCTTGAAATTTTTATCTGATGCATTTGGAGGAAAAAGGGCGTCGTAGGGGGAGGATAGCTACCCCTCGGCCACTTTTGACTCTTAAAAGGTGAACTACAACTTTCAATTTCAAATCAAATGAGCCCTCTCTGAAGTTTATACGAGCATCCCTTTCATAAAGGTTATAACTTAAAACGCCTGTCCCCGGGCCCTGGGGGCTGTATCAACACCGGAGTTTTTGATATCTGACTTGAACTATTTTTAACAAAATGTCTATTTCAAAATGTTATTCTGATAAATTTGGAGGAAAAGGGTGGGGGTTAGATGCCCTACGATCAATTGACTCTTAAGAAGTGAACTAGAGCTTTCAATTTCGAATCAAATGAGCCCTTTCCAAAATTTATACTAGCGCCACCAGTATTCGTATGGTAAGGTACGGGTGTTACCACTTATCGGTGCAAAAATGGTGCTATACAACTTACTGGAGGGGAAAGCCCCCGGTGGCGCCAAATATTATAATGGGATGCCCTCGCTTACCACAACGGTTCTGTAAATATAGGGAATGTCAGTACCCAATTTACAATATACCCTGCCTGAGGGTATGATAATGCAATTAAACGGTCAGACGGCCAACTCTAAGGCCAAGGGTACCCACCCTGGGTTACCACTACTATTTCTAACTACATCCTTGGACTCCAACTAGGCTAAGTCAAAGATTATATAGTACAAAATAAGCTTAATGTATTCGATATCACACATATATCAGACTGAACAACAAAAATAATAATTTTTCCCGTAGACCGCTCAACTGCGTCTGCAGCTGGCGCTAGGCGAATTTTTCCAACCAATCCAAATGCTTACCAATTTACACCTTACTTCAAACGAATCGGCATTATGCCCCTTCTTTCACCCCCCGATAATTCGGACCAGACTTGTTATCCAAAAGTAACTTTTAGCTATGGTGAATCATCCCTAACTTCGCAATTAAAACCTTGTGGTTTTTAACAACCTACGCAGTTAAAGAAAAGAAAAATGGTGCAGCCAAAATTAAGAGAAAATTAATAATTACTGCCAAGAGGAAAAGGGAATAATTAAAGAACCCAAAGAAAAGAACAAGGAAGGACATTTATCTGAAACAAACCAGGACCAACAGTCACAACACCTCCCTCCTAAGATAAATGGTCGCTACTCTGGTGGATTGGTTGGAAACTCAGACATGCAACAAATAACACCAACTTCAAAATCACCAAATTTATATCTTCTGTTCTTTCTTCTTTTGTACCTCTCCACCGCAACTAACCGTTGGCTTATTGATTCACCAAGGAGATTATACCATCTCCTCGGCTTTGTTCCGTTGCCAGTCCGTTTCTCTGTCCAACCAATCAAAACTATTGTCTGTACAGCTCTCTTCACCATGTTTAGGATTTCAAAAAGGAAGAATCCATGCGATTTGTGGAATTTGATCTTGCACATCATGATAAAATAAAAATTTCTCGCTGTGCCGAAATTTAAACTTAGGAAAAGCTTCGAATAAAGTTCTTGCACATTCTATGATGCCAGCTATAATGAAAATCTGGCTGCACTAGCCTCTTATATTTCCATCTGTGGACAAAACACCACACCTTAATTAAGATGTAAATTCCCCTTCGTATAATTTGAAATAATCCAAAGCCGAAAATACACAGGCCTCTGAAAACGATAGGGGTTCTGGAAAAGGAAGTAAAAATCTGAGCGAACCTTGAATTACTTTTTTCTGGATCCCATCCCCTAAAATAATCGAATGAAGGATAGGCGTTGATACTAATTAATTTAAAAAAAACAAAGTTTTTCCGAGGGAAGCAAAGAGCGAAGTTCAAACTGAAAACGGACCAAAATTATCACTTCACAGCCTATTTAATATATATTAATGCAACTGGTATAATTAACCAACTAATTATGTTTCCCTATGCTTTTATGATTATACAAAACTAGCGCTTTACTGAAAACACAAAAGTCAAGTATAAAAAACAGGATTATTGACTTAATAGTCAAATGTGAGTATGTAGCCTGACACCACTAAGCAAATCTATAAAGCTTTTTATAGTCTTACACCAGTTGTGACATTAGTAACTTTCAGTATACAACTAAAATTATCTTAAAAACATAAGCGTAAAACTAAATATTTTTTAATAACCGCAAAGTAATTGAACAGCATACAGAAATATGGGATTGATTTATCAAGCAGCATTTTGCTCTCACCAGCTATAATACCAATGATGGGTAATATACAGTCTTAAATTATAAGAAACATGCTTTAGTATCACTTGCAATGAAGATCAAATAAGAAATAATATGAACTCTGGAAATCCGATTATTTCTCTCCATACAAGAATGCATTTCAAGCTATGATACAAATTCTAAAAGCTAGTCTATAGTCCTAATTCTATCAAGATAACCTTAATTCAAACTTGTGTACAAACTAATCATGACATGCCATTTTAAGAACCAAAACGAGAGCCAGTCATTGAACTAGGCGATTGTGCAGAAGTGATACCAAATTAAACGTAAAAAAATAAAAAAGAAAATCCTAAAATGTATTGTTACTTTATCTTAAAAAGGATTGATATAATTTTGATTCTGTTAAAAGTATCCTTAATTGGTTTGCTTTTACTGTACCAAAACTCCTATATTACTTTGTGTTTTCAGTAAAGCGCAAGTTTTGTATAATCATTAAAGCATAGGGAAACATAATTAGTTGGTTTATTTGTACTAGTTACATTAATATATATTAAATAGGCTGTGAAGTAATAATTTTTGTCCGTTTTAAGTTTCAACTTCGCTCTTTGCTTCCCTCAGAAAAACTCTGGTTTTTTAAAAAAAAATTATAAAAATTAAAAAAAAAATTTTTTGATTAAAATTTGATGTAGAAACAACGCTGCCATGATTTTTCTTTATATATACGGAATAATGTATGTTCATTTTAAGTTTTAATGTCACTTCTTAGTTTCAGTTGAAAACTTATTTTTAATATAATTTCTAATTATCGCCGATCTAGGGGAGATAAGACAGTTCTAAGAAATACTGCAAACAACCTTGACAGCTAAGAAAAAGTTTACTCTATAGCATAAAGTTCATCATCCATACTTCACACAACAATACATATTTTCAGGAATGTTTGTTTTTCGATGAGCAAAAAGCTGTTTTTACTCGGCCGACTTCGCTTGAAAAAGCCATAATGAAGACAGGGCTTTATAAATCCCTACTGACTAGCAGAAACTAGAAGGTTTCTATAACAAAAGAAAGCTGTTTAAGGGCCCTTTTAAAAGCTTATATTTATACTCAATCGCTTTTTATAAACTTGACAGCACATTCACAAAGTGTACTTTCGGTTGTTTCCCCAACCATTTTTAGTTAATTTGGTTTCGCAATAATCTTTTACTTTTAATATGACTAGTTGATTTATGCAACTTACTAAGAGGGTCTGGATGGGGAGTATATGTGAGGGGACCTTATAAGCCTCCAGTTAAGGGCCTTAGAACATAATTATTTAAGTGGTACAGTTTAACTCTTCCACTTAAGAAGTGGTACCAAAAGTGCCGTTTTTAGTGCTATATATCACTTTTGGATGGTAAAATTGATAAATAGCACTTAGATATGAGTAATAAGTTTAAAATCTGCCTTCCCGGGATATGCCTTAAAGATGAGTGCCATTAGACATCACTTTTTAAAGTTCTGCTTGCCCAATAGCCCCACACTGTAAAAACAAAATCGTTTGAGATTCAACAAAAATTGTTTGTAATGTTTATCAACAACAAAATTTGAATTTCAACTGCTTAAATTCAATATTGGAGACCATTTTCGAATTCCATGATCATTATTGAATTTTCAATTTGTTGAGAAACAAAAATGTTGAATTCCCATACCCGAATTGAATTTTCAAACACAAAATGTTGGATTTTAAGATCCTTATTGGATTTACATCTTGTTTGCTGGATTTCCCGTTCTTTTATTGGATTCCATCACTAGCGTTGTTCAATTTCCTAGGTATACAGTCTAATATCTAGTTCTCAGGATTCAGTTTCCCTTTCTTCTTTCTGAAGCATCAATAAATACAAAAAAATAATCTCATATATTTTACAACAGAAAATTACAACAAAAAATTTCTCCCAAATAATATGACACCTATTAACGGCTGCATTTTTTCATGGTGGAAATCAGTAAATCAATGGTGTAGTGGCAGGCCGATAGACGACACTTGAGTAAGAAATATCTTCCAATCAGGAAATTAGTGACACTCGGACCTGAAATGAAGATGAAATCAAATCGAGGCAGAAATAAAAGAAAGACTTTCCCCTATGTTCTACCTCCAGAGCTAAGCGGTTGCATTATTAATGTCACGAATCCTAACTTTTCTGAACACCTTAGACATGCTCGTTAGATCTCATCAAATCTTTTGTTCGCCGCCTCATAAAATATGTGTGTTATAAAATTGAAACCTTGTAGAATAGATATTCTGCTTATATGAAGTACAACAAAATTGTTTTCAGTTCCACAACTTTGCTCAATCCCAATTTATAAGGCTTTAAAGATATGCAAAAACATTTCCTAAATTTTGAAGAAAAAAAAACATTGATATAGCTTAAAATTCTACTCAAACAACAGGATTTGTATTTTGGAACTAAACCTTGAGAAAAAGAAACTGATAACTGAAAATTTAGAAAAAATGTTGTTTTGTCAAAATTTCAATAAGTATAGACCTGTCATGTAGGCAAATTTAAAGACCCTCTAGAGAGAGAAGGAGCGGAGGTAGGTAATTCAAAATACCTTCCCGGGACATACTTATGTACTATCTGTAACACATGCACTCATGGGCGCCCATAGGGGGGGGGGGGGGGGGGGCCTCTGGCCCCCCCCCCTGGCTGAATGATGCTGCCTTATTTTTATATTTTTGTTCTGAGATTTCTATTATATAGCATTAAAAGTAGCAATTAGACGAAGTTTGCCCCCCCTGGAATTCAGCTTATGGGCGCCCATGCATGCACTATATTATCTAGGGAAGATGCGGGTTTCTTTCGAAACGGGTTTCTTTCAATAGAGAAATGGATTGTAAAGTGTTGTTTGTTATTGGGTTTACAATATTTAAACTATTTTACGAAGTTTTACGAAGTTTAGGGGAAACTTAGGTTTGGTTAAATCATGTATTTAATACCTAATTGCTATGCTTTACCCCCATCCCTCCCTAATGTGCAAATATATAGACGAAATTTGTTTCTAAACTATTATATTTTTATCCTATTTTGTTTTACCTCATTAGCATCAACCAAAATTCATTTTTCGCGTGTGTTCCAGATAGCAAATAAGTACCAATACTTTAGCCTGTAGACCCATCCCTAAAAGTTTCATTTTCCTAACCTAACCCCTTTCCAAGATAGCCAAAAGTAGCTAAACTAGAATTGGTACTGTTGTATTAGCTGTAAGCCACGCAAGATAGATGATAAAAGAAACTAGTCAAACAGGTTATCTCAACGGAGAAATATTGCAAACAGTGGTTTCTAACTGCGTTTACAATATTTAAACTTCAGTTTATTGGGGTTTAGGGGGGGGAAAAGGTACCTAGGCTAGGTTACGTATTTATATATGCTATGCTTTACCCCCACCCCCCTAATGTGCAAATTTATAATCGAATTTCGTTTCTAAACTATTACACTTTTATCCTATTTTTTTTCATTAGCATTAACCGAACTTCACTTCTTGCATGCTTTACAGCTAATAGAACAGTACCGTAGAATTTTACCAAACTTTTTTTTATTTATAAAAATGTACTATCTTAAACATTTTGGGAAACATAAGACACAAGTTATCAATATTAATAAACAAAACTGAATACTTACCATCACAATCAGAATGTCTTCTCTCTCTGATCTGAATGCCCCCTAGATAAAATCATCGCTTCGTCGTTTGAAGGTCTTAACATTAAATCTACATCTGTATTATACGTTTGTAGGTAGTTGAAGGATGATTTTTGTTTGTTTGTCAAATTGATCTCAAATCATAACAATTGAAAACAAAATAAGAGACAAATCAGGTCTTGGGAGGAGGTATAGTTGCCCTCCAATCTTTACGGTCTCTTAAAAAGGACACTACAAAAAAAAAAAACAAAAAAAAAAAAAAAAAAAAAAATTGAAACGCATCCGTGATCAGTCTTCTGGCAAAAACATAAATTCCACATCTGTGCAGATAGGAGATAATAACCCCCACTATAACATTTTCCGATACGCTGAATCTGAAGGTCTGATTTACATTAAGATGTATTGACTTTTGGGGGGTGTCTCCTTTTTCAAAAATCAGGCTCCCTGTTTTCAAAATCCCTTTTTCTTCTGAGGCTTGGAACCTTAGGTGGGTAGATATTAAACGTAATGAAATTTATATATTTGCAATCTGCATAAAAACCCAATTCTTATCCATTGTTATAAAAATTACATTTTTGAGTTTCGGTGACAAATGAGCTGAGTCGCTCCTTAATTACAGTTTAACACTATGAACTGTTTGATAAAACTTATTGGGCTAACGTCCTATTTTTTTTAGCTAATCCTGTAGCAAACCGGAGTTTTTGAAGCACGATTCATGCTATTAAAGTGTAGTATTTCTGAGTCCAGTTGAAATGTGAACCATTTTAGAAAATTATCTTTTTTGGGGAAGCTATTGGTTCCTTTACGTGTATGTAAAGGACTGAAATGCCCTTACAGGCGTCTTCTTTTCTTCTATATATTTGCTTACTTGGTTATTCAGCGTAAGCAGCAAAGTTATGTCCAGGGAAGAATTTTTTTTTGAAACACTTTTTGGGTCTCATTACAAAAATGACGCTAATCGCAAAAACTTAAGTGGTTCCCACAAAAAGATTTTCGTTTCTTAATTAGAGAAAATTGAATTCATAAAGCAATATATTTTTACCGTTAGTACTGTTAAAGTTAGGGTAGCATCTTAAGAAATTTTCTACCTACAGAAACTCACAAAAAATGTATTTAAAAAAAGCGATTGTAAAAGTTAAAAGATATTTGTTGTACATAAATTTCTGCGTGCTCATTTTGCAGACAAGAAAGCTCAACTTATTTCAAAGTAAAAATATATTTCCTTTTTTTGTACTTATCTTTTTATACTCAAAATTCAATAAGCATTCCCCCTTTTCTACTATAATTCAAATATTTGAATTGAACTTATACTGAACATATTACTTTCAATGGTCCTATAGTCAAATTTAAAATGATATTCAAGAAACTTCAAACTACTATTGAAGTTCAAACCGTGTTGATTGATATAGCCTATTTACGGTGAAAATTACATTTTTTTTCTAATGAAAAGTACATAAATCTTAATAATTTCAATAATTTGTTGGAATTCAATAAGCAAGTCATAATTCCAACAGAAAAATTGGATTTTTTTGACTTGTTTGAATTCTAGCAAAATATTTTGTTGGAAATAATTTTTTTTTTTTTTACAGTGTAGCTTTTCCACTTGAGACACGATACTAAAAGTGCCGTTTTTAGTGCCATTTGAACTTGATGATGGTGGAATTTATATGAACGGCGTAGATATGTGCAATATCTTTTATAAGAGCTATAAGAAATGTGCCAACGACGTTCGGGAGCCCTCGAGTGCCCCTCTTCGAGAAATAGCACAAAAAGTGCCATTTTAGTGCCATATGGCACTTGCAGATGGCAGAATTTATAAAAAGCACGTAGATATGAGAAGTAGCTTTTGAATGAACCATTAAGAATCTCTTTATGATGTTCTGGTAGCCCACTAGACCATGGGCGCCCACAAGCTGAATTCCAGGGGGGGGGCATACGTGGTCTAATTGGAACTTTTAATGCTATATAATGGAAATCTCGGAACAAAAATATAAAACTAAGACAGCATCATTCAGCCAGGGGGGGGGTGCCCCCCCTCCCACCCAAAAGAGTGCCCATGTGCTAGACCTGTTGAAAAAAAACAACAAAAAAAGGGGAGACAGATCAGTGGTCCCGATGCAAAAAAGTAATTTTCCTTGTTGTCTAGGGAGGGGGACTGTAACTTCCTTGTACAAGATTTTGACCGTGTTGATTCCAATGGTACACTTTTCATTCTGATATGACGCCATTTTCGAGGGGTGTGAGGCTTTTTTTTCGAAATCAACATAAATTTCTTTTCGCAATAAACTTTTACTTTTAAGACGAACCGAAATAATAGTTAACGTTCCTGAGTCAGTGTCAGATGGGAATTTTTTTTGAACTAGGCAGTTTTTTTCAAAACGCGTTTTTTAACTTTTGGTTACTATGGGCTGTGGTTCGCTCTTTACTAGGTTGCAGCTGCCGGTGCAACCATGATACCTTACCGGGACATGCTTTAAAAAAATGAGCTTAGAAAATGACTGAAAAAAAAACAACAGAAGATACCGATATTCCTGATACGATACATGCGATACCAATACTCCCAATATCAAAACGTACGAGATCGACTTATTCAATACCACATACTTTCCTTCTTCAGAGATTATAGAGGGCAATGAGGCCGTAAGTGTCATGTATATTTGACTTTTGAGCAGCGAGCTAGCCATAATAAAATTTGTATGAAACATTCTTGGGGGAGGGGGACGGAGGGGCCTGTAGGGAGGGGGGCTATTTGCCCTCTAATCTTTTCGGTCACTTAAAAAGAGCACTTACAAATTTAATTCTCTTTCGAATGAGCTATTACACACCTCTCTATGATGCTCTGGCCACCCCCTAGCCCTTCTAGAAAAAAAAGAAAAACAAAAGAGAGACAGATCAGTGCTACCCATGCAAAAAAGTCTTTTTCCTTGGTCTTAATGGTGGGGGACTGTAATTATTCTACAATAGGTTTTGGGCCATACTGATTCCAATGGTGCACTTTTTATTTCGATTTGACTCCATTTCTAAGGGGTTTCAGGCTCTTTTTAGAAATAACCGTAAATGTCTTTTCGCAATAAACTTTTACTTCTCAAATTAAACGAAACAATAGTTACCATTCCTGATTCAGTGTCAAATGGCAATTTTTCTCACTAGACAGTTTTTTTGAAAAAACATTTTCAACTATTGATTACTATGGGCTGTGATCCGCTCTTTACTAGGTTGCAGCTCCCGCTGCAACCATGATTGAAGATGAAATTTGGATACTGGATAAGGTTCGCCGGAAGTAATTGTCAATTCCCATGTAGATAATTTCGGAGACCACACTGCCTTTCCATGACGATAAATAAAAGTTCAAATAGGGTTAAAATCCTTTTAATAGACAGTGATGATAGAAATTCACAAAAATACCAGATATTTGAGGTGTAAAAACTACGAATAGGGCTACTGCACAAAGGTTTGGGTGAAATATGAAGTGACTGTCCCCCAAGGACTCCAGATCAGAGAGGCAAAATCTCGGTAAAGGGATCACAACTTGTTCGCCAGTTGTTCTTTGGGGAAAAGGGCTATCTTTCACGACTTCCCGCAGGGGATCTTCCCCAAGGGATTCCTCCCTCTTATAAAGGATCGAAATCTCTTTTTAGTTGAGAATACTAATCTCAGATTCCTTTCCAACTTTTTCCAATCCAACCCGACATTCAACGTCTCCCAACATTTCCCCAACCCATTGTAGGTCGTTCGACTCTATTTTCTAATCATCTTGTTTTATTCCCCATGGGCCTTGGCCCTCTTTGTCCCCCCTATTATTTAAGTTAGCTAGGCACAGCCCATCCAATTTTTTATTTCTCGCCACTGCAGGCTGAATCTCCAATTTTTGTCTCTTTTTTGCATTTCTCTTTTCATCTCTACTTTTCATAAATCCTCCAATCGCGCACATTAAATCATCATTAAATCTGAACTGAACTCCAGCGTCCACTAGCTTTGACTGCATTTCTTTATTGTATTTCCGTTTTGCATCTTTTTTCTCTCTTTTAGTCTTCTTTACTTTTACCGCAGAAACAAATATTTCGTCATCAAATGGGAACTGAACTCCGACGTTTGGTTTTCCATATTGTACTAAAATTTCTCGAACTTTATGAGGAAAAGCGCGCACAATAAATTTCGTCTCAGTTTTCTTTGGTACAATCAGTGCTTCATTTTGGTAAATATTTTTCGGCGTCTCCCTCTTGTTAAAAGCCTTCTCAAGTCTTCTATTTTCTGGAAATTTTCCCGAAAAATAATTTTCGCGCGTATTAATTTCAATATTATGAGGTCTTTTTACTTCCGCATCCCATTTTTGTGGATTATCAACATTTTGAACACGAGTATCAGGCATTTCGTTTTTCCGACGGGGGGTCTCGGCCTCCAAATTTGTTTTATTTGCCGGTCCACCTCCCCCCGTAGTCAACGAAGTTGTATATTTTTCCGCCTTAGTGTAGTTTTGTAACTTTCCCACTGCTAAAGAAGTCGTTTTTAACGATATGAGATTTCCGATATCCCCAAAATCTCCTCCTACTAAAACATCCACTGCTAGCGTAGGTAATAAGCCTACTTTTATCGGTTTTCTTTGGATTGTACCGTCGTTCTTTGCAATTTCTATTCCAACCCAAGCAGACGGACATGGGTGTTTGTATCCATAACAGCAAAATGTTGTAATCTTATTTTTATGGTAAATCTCCGTTCTATTAATTAGGTCAGTTCGCACGTAAGTTTGGTTACTGCAAGAATCAATTGCCATTTCAACTAATTCCCCGTTCGATTTTCCGTATATTTTATGCGACTCTACAAATGCGTAATTTTTTCCCTTTCTATGGGTCATGGCCCAGGCTGTCGTTTTATGTGGTTTTTTGTCAAATTTACTGGGGCAGTTTCATTCAAAATTCCCATTAGTACCACAGTTATAGCAAGTTAATTCTCCTTGCGCTGTGTTATAGTGCCAATTTTCGTTATACTCTCTGTATTGAAATATGTCTGTGTCCTTAACTTCCCTCTTATTTCGGTCCACTTATTTGCAATATCCGCCATTTCTTCTCTTGGTTTTGGGTTCTTTTCTTTCAAATATATTTTGAACTCTCTGTGGGTATTATCTAAAAAAATTTCCATTACTGTTTTATCTGTCACTTCCTTCAATTTTTCCTTTATCTCTTCCGGATCTTCTAACATTCTATAATTTTCTAACTCTAGCCATTTTAAACGCATAACTTTCAATTTGTATCCGTATTCTTTTTAAGTTTCGTTGTCTCGTTTTCTTTTGCTTCTAAACCTTCTTTGAAAGTGCTCGGGGGAGAGTTGAAACTTAATTTGTGCTTTGTAGTTAAGAAGGGGTTGTATTTTTGTCACCCAATTTTCTCTCGGCCATCCATTTAATTCTGCGGTTTTTCAAAGTTGTAGAGGTACAAATGTACATCTTCATTCTTTTTCATTGGTTGAATTTGGGAATTTTTCCCTGCAATTATTTGCATTATTTTTCTTCTATTCTCTCTATCTGCCTCTTCCTTTCGTTCTCTGGCTATTCTATCAGCCACTTCCTTTCGTTCTCTGGCTATTCTATCAGCCTCTTACTTTTTTCTCTAGCTATTCTTTCTTCCTTCATGAAATTTAATAGTTGTTGTGTCATCTCTACCTGAGCATTTTTTCGCGAGTCCCTGCTGGAAATTGAGCTTCTAATACTCCGCTACTCGGCCTACTCTGATTCTCTCTGTCGTTATATTCTCCTAATTCGTTTTCTGAGTCTGTTTGTCTTATAATTATATTTTCTCTTACCCGCAACTCCCCTACATTTTGCACTGCATCTAAAGGGTGAGTTGGTTTTCTTTTAATCGTATTTTCATATAATGATTTTTCTTCATGTATTATCGCCACTGTTTCTATTTTCTGCTCTCTCATATTACCGGGTGTCCTCCTCCCCGATTCTATTCTTTCTACTCCCATATTTTTTTCTTTTATCTGGGAATAATTCTTTCTGAATCTGCGGTTAATGCTTTTCTTCTTTCACGGTTCGTACTGGAAATCGCCTTGTTACTGATTTTGTTTTGAAGATAAGATAAATTGTAATTCATACAAATTTTATTTCTTCAATTGTATTTCATACGTGTGAAGGGGGAAGATTCCCCCTTCACACGTGTCAGAATTGTCTATTTCACCCCCTGAGTAAAATGTGGTTTTATCTGACGGTGTTTTTCTTAGGGTATTTCCAGCGGGAGTCACATAAGATTGTGGGTCTGAGAACGATTTTTAGTTTGCCACTGCAGCTTTTTTCGAATTCATATCCAATTCTGTCAACTCTTTTCCCTTTCTTGACCTTGTGTGAATCTTCCGTATTTCTACCATTATATAAAGGCTGACTTAATGTCAAAATAGTCCTTCCGTCTAAGTTAAAATTCTTTTACCAATGTCTCCTCTTATCTTGACGTCTCTCCAATGTCTCTTCTTATCCAATGTCTCGTTTTAATTTGCCGATTTTAAGTGAGGGCGCAGCCTCGCTTGTCTCACAAGTTAATTATTCGCGTGATGTATTGATTCCTAAATTTTATTTCTTATTATTGTCTAACTAGGCACAGTTTATTCGATTTTTCTAATATTTTTAATTAATTTCCTATTTTTTTTCCTCTATATGCAATCACAATAGGCTACTTTGTAGGCATAATTCAACTGTCTCTTCGAAAACGCAGAGTTCTTTTGCTATCAGGTTTACCGATAGGACCTTTCTTGCTGTCACCAGTATTCGTGTGGTAAGCTACGGGTGTCAGCACCTATTGGTGCCAAAACTGGTGCTACACCACTTACTGGAGGGGAAAGTTCCGGCGGTGCCAGATATTATAATGGGATGCCCGCGCTTACCACGACGGTTCTGTAAATATAGGGTATTTCAGTACCCAATTTACAATATACCCTGCCTCGGGGTATGATAACGTGATCAAACGGTCAGACGGCCATCTCTAAGGCCAAGGGTACCCCACCGTGGGTTACCACTAATATTTGTAACTATCTCCTTGGACTCCATCTAGGCTAAAAAGTCAAAGACTATATAGTACAAAAAAAGCTTACTGTATTCAAGATCACACATTTATCAGAACTGAACCACCAAAATAGTAATTTTTCCCCTAGACCGATCAACCCCGTCTGCAGCAGGCGGTAGGTGAATTTTTCCAGCCAATCCAAATGCTTACCAATTTCCACCTTACTTAAAATGAATTGGCATTATCCCCCTTCTTTCACCCCCCGACAATTCGGTCCAGACTTGTTATCTGAAAGTAACTTTTAGCTATGGTGAATCATAACTGCGCAATTAAAACCTCGTGGTTTTTAACAACCTACGCAGTTAAAGAAGGAAAAATGGCGCAGCCAAAATTAAGAGAAAATTAATAATTACCACCAAGAGGAAAAGGGAATAATTAAAGAACCCAAAGAAAAGAACAAGGAAGGACATTTATCTGAAACAAACCAGGACCAACGGTCCCAACACATCCCTTTCATAAGAACCTCATATGCCCCAAGGGAATAACTTACGATACCTGTCCCCGGGCCCTGGAGGGTCATGTCGACATCGAAGTTTTGTTATCTGACCTTTGAACTATTTTTTAACAAAATAGCTATCTCAAAATTTTATCTGATGCATTTGGGGGGTAAGGGCGTGGGGAGGCTAGTTGCCCTCCGATCTATTTTGATTATGAAAAAGTGAACTACTTTTAATTTCCCATTAAATGAGCCCTCTCTGAAGTTAATACGAGCATCCCTTCTGTAAGAACCATATTTGCCCATAGAGCATAACTTACAACGCCTGCCCCCCGGGCCATTGAATGTTGTGCTGACCTTGGAGTTTTTGTTATATGAGCTTTGAACCAGTTTTAACAAAATGGCTACCTCAAAATTTTATTGGATGTATTTTGGGAAAAAAGGGCGTGAGGAGGGGGGGGGGTTAGTTGCCCCCCGATTGACTCTTATAAGACTCTGAAAAAATGAACTAGAACTTTTAATTTCCAATCAAATGAGCCCTTTTGAACTTTATTCGAGCATCCCTTCTATAAGAACCATATTTGCCCCCAGGGAATTACTTACAACGTCTTCCCCCCGGCCCTGGGGGGCTGTGTCGGCCAGGCCCTGGGGGGTTGTGGTAGCCATTTTAAAAAAAATGGCTACCTCAAAATTTTATTGGATGTATTTTGGGAAAAAAGGGCGTGAGGAGGGGGGGTTAGTTGCCCCCTGATTGACTCTTAATTGACTCTGAAAAAATGAACTAGAACTTTAAATTTCCAATCAAATGAGCCCTTTTTGAACTTTATTCGAGCATCTCTTCTATAAGAACCATATTTGCCCCCAGGGAATTACTTACAACGTCTGGCCCCAGGCCCTGAGGGGGGGTTTGTGTTGGCCCTGGAGTTTTTGTTATATGATCTTTGAACTATTTTAAAAAAATTACTACCTCAAAATTTTTATCGGATGTATTCGGGGGGAAAGCCCTTAGATAACTTTTGACACTTAAAAATTGAACTACAACTTCTAATTTCCAATCAAATGAGTCCTCTCTGAAGTTTATACGACCATCCCTTCCATAAGAACTGTATATGCCCCAAGGGCATAACTTACAATACGTGCTCCCGGGCCCTAGGGGGTTATGTCGACTTCAGAGTTTTGTTATCTGACCTTAACTATTTTTAACAAAATGGCTATCTCAAAATTTTTATCTGATGCACTTGGAGAAGAAGGGAGTTGGGGGGGGGGGCAGTTGCCCTTCGATCTCTTTTGACTCTAAAATGTGAACTAGAATTTTTAATTTGCAATCAAATGAGCCTTCTCTTAAGTTTATACGAGCATCCCTTCCATAAGAACTATATATGCCTCCAAGGCATAACTTACAACGACTGCCCTTTGCCCTGGGGGGTTGTATCGACCTCACAGTTTTGTTATATGATCTTAGAACTATTTTTCAAAAATGGCTACCTCAAAATTTTTATGCGATGTATTTGGAGAAAAAAGGGCGTGAGGGGGGAGGGGGTAGGGACTAGCTTCCCTCCAATCACTTTTTAATCTGAAAATATTAACTAGAATTTTCAATTTCCAATCAAATGAGCCGTCTCTGAAGTTTAAACGAGCATCCCTTCCATAAGAACCTTATATGTCCGCTGGGTATAACTCACAATGCCTGTTCTCGGACCCTGGGCGGTTGTTTTGACAACGGAGTTTTTTTTATCTGACCTTTTGATAATTATTACAAAATATCCATTTAAAATTTTTTATCTGACTCATTTGGAGAAAAAGGGCGTGGGGGGGGGGTAGTTGCCCTCTGATCTCTTTTGACTTTGAAAAAAGTAAACTAGAACTTTTAATTTCCAATCAAAGGAGCACTTTCTGAAGTTTATACGAGCATCCCTTCTATGAGAACCATCTTTGCCCCTAGAGGATAACTTACAACGCCTGCACATGGGCCCAGGGGGGTTTTTCGACCCCGGAATTTTTGTTATATGATCTTTGAACTGTTTTTAACAAAATGGCTACCTCTAAACTTTTATCAGATCTATTGGGGAAAAGGGTGCGGGGGGGGGGGGGTAGCTGCCCTTCGATCACTTTTGACTCTTAAAAAGTAAATTAGAACTTTCAATTTCCAATCCTATGAGCCCTCTCCGAAACTTATACGAATATACCTTTCATAAGAACATTATATGCCCCCACGGCATTACTTACAACACCTGACCCCATGCCCTGGTTGGTTGTGTCGAAATCGGAGTTTTATCATCTGATACATTTGAGGAAAAATGGCGAGATGGGGGGGGGGGGGGCTATTAGCCCTTTGATCACTTTTGACTCTTAAAAAGGGCACTACAACTCTAGATTTCCAATCGAATGAGTCCCCTTTGAAGTTTATGCGACGACCCCTTCCATATAAAGTGCCTCTGGGGAAAAAAATAATAAATAAATAATAAAACTTAGCAGTCATACGCGATTTACTATAGACAACGCTATAGCGTTGCCTCTGATAGTATTTTCTGGTTGTTTTGAGTTTTAATTATTGTATGTTTTAATTTCTTCTGATCTTTATTTAATATGGCTTTTACTTTTCTTTGAAAAACTTCTTTTTCGGAAAGTTTCTTTAATTAGTAGGCAAAAAAGACTATAAGAGAATAGACTATAGCTCTGAAAACTAAAATGTAAAAGCTTTCCTGCCTATTTCTACTATAAAACAGTTCGTGGCGATGCACTGTAAATAAAGAGTGAAACGGCTCAACAGTAACCGAAACTATAAAAACGGAGTTTTGATTTTAATAGATGCATCGAAATAATTAACATGTTATGCTGATTCCAAATATATAAAATTCATCAAATTTTGTGTAACCCATCAGAAGTTACGAACCTGAGAAAAATGTACCTGATTTTTTTTAATGGGGGAAAACATCCCTTAAAAGTCAGGGAATCTTAGTTAAAATCACACCATCAGATTCAGCGTATAAGAGGACCTTACTGTAGAATTTTCAAGCTCCTATATACAAAAATGTGGAATTTTGCATTTTGTGCCAGAAGAATGATCACAATGCATGTTTATTTGTTTATTTGTTTGTTTTTTTTTTGCAAAGGGGTTATTTTATCGAAATAAGGGTTCTAGAAAATTAGAAGAGGGTGCATTTGAGCGAAAGTTAAGATTGTAGTGCCCGTTTTAAGTGATTAATTAAAAAAAAAAACTTACCGAAAAATAAGTTTTTCAAAGAAAAGTAAAGGCCATTTTAAACTTAAGCTCAGCAGATACAAATAAACGTTAAAATTAAAAATCAAAACAACCGGAAATTACTATTAGATACTAAATGAAACCCAAAACGAACAAAAATTTAATAAACA
The DNA here is from genome assembly GCF_049724085.1 of Artemia sp. Qi Xiang Cuo. NCBI lineage: Eukaryota > Metazoa > Arthropoda > Branchiopoda > Anostraca > Artemiidae > Artemia > Artemia sp. Qi Xiang Cuo. The sequence goes on along the minus strand of NC_142803.1, from coordinate 35,034,436 downwards.
ATCATTAAAAAAAACATACAACAAGCAATACTATAAAGGAATAAATAGATCTTAAAGCGAGTAATGCTTAGATTGAATATGAAAATCAAGCTTAAAACGAAGAAAAATATTTTGCTATTAAAGTATAAATGAAACTTAAAACGAACAGAAATTAAAATAAATAACCGAGTCAAACTCAAAACGAGCAGAAATTAACATAAGTTGGGCGCAAGAACCCTATGCCTTCCCAAGGCCAAAAGAAAATTTGCTCTTTACTGAAGAAAATACAAATGAATGTGCATTGTCAGTTTAATATACATATACTGATATTTAGTAATCAAAATGTTAAAATTATTTGATTTATTAAAGTTATAACAGTAAAAACATTTATATTTTTTTCAGTAAAGTGCAAATTTTGTTCTGGCCTTGGGAAGGCATAGGGGTTTTGCTCCCAACTTATGTTAATTTCTGCTCGTTTTGAGTTTGACTCGGTTATTTATTTTACTTTCTGTTCGTTTTGGGTTTCATTTATTTATCGATGCTGATTTGTGGTAGTTTCGAGCTTGGTAAATTATTTAATTTTACTTTTGTACATTTTTTGTTTGATAGAGTTGTTTACTTCTCTTTTAAACACTTATTTTGAGGAAAAAGTTTTTTTTTAATTAATTTCTGTTTATTTTATATTGACATAGAATTTTCAGGGAAATAGAAAATAAAACTTTAAATCTTTTTTTTTGTTAAGACTTTATAGTTTGGCCTGCTATTTGTATGCTGTAGAAAAATTTTCAGCAATTTTTAAGAACATACACCATTTTAAAAATCTGGACACAAATAGTACTGTTTAACTTAGTTTCATACCTCCTCTAGTTGACCTGAAATATAAAACTTGATACCATTCGCAAAAAATATGTTTACTTTCTTTGATAGCTTTGGTACACTTAGACTATTTTGATTTGGTTAAATTTTAAGAGCAGAAGTAGCCTCGAAAGTTTGAACATAATACCCTCAATCGTTCTTGGGATACTGCTGAGATGCCTTATCGGGAATTAGCATTATCACAGTGAATTTTGATTCAATCTTGAGGCAACATTTAGTTTTTAAACATAATGGGCAAATGGGAGGGTGCGAGTGGAAGGGAGATTAGTTGCCCTCCAATCACTTTCGACTATTAAAAAGGGCATCAGTCCTTTCTATTTTCAATCGAATGAGCCCCTTTCTAAGTTGCCACGACAACTCCTTCGATACGAAGTACCCTTGTCTAAACAACAACAATAATAAAAATATTACTAATCACTTTCAACTGTTAAAAAGGGCACTAGCCCTTTGAATTTCAAATCGAATGAGCCCTTTTCTGAAGTTTTTACGACAAAGTCTTCTATAAAAAACTTATATGCCCCCAGGGTATAACTTAAAACCCTTGGCCTGGGGGCTTTGGCGGAGTATCCTCCTCAAAAACATATTTTCTATTTGTAAATCAACTACGCTGAACAAAATGGCTATCTCAAAATTTTTTTGGATGTGTTTTGGGTAATGATGGGCGTAGGGGGGGGGCTAGGTGCCCTCCGATTTCATTTAACAATTTACACGTACAATATCCCTAAAAAGTTCCAATCGAATGAGCCTTTTTTAAAGTTTGTACGACAATATCGTCTATAAAAACCGTACACGTCCCCAGGGCATAACTTGCAACCCTTGCCCTGAGGGTTATAGCGGGGTGTCCGCCTCAAAAGATTTGCTATTTGGAAATCAACTACGCTGAACAAAATGGCTATCTCAAAATTTTGATTGGATGTGTTTGGGGGAATGATGGGCATGGGGGGGGGCTAGTTGCCCTCCAATCACTTTCGACTATTAAGAATGGAACTAGCCCTTTGAATTTCCAATCGAATGAGCCTGTTCTGAAACAGCGCATTCTATAAAAACCTTATATGCCCCCAGGGCATAACTGAAAACCCTTGCCCTGAGGGTTGTGGGGGAGTGTCATCCTCAAAAACATATTTTCTATCTGGAAATCAACGACGCTGAACATAATGGCTATCTGAAAATTTTTTTGAGTTGATGTGTTTGGGGGAATGATGGGCATGGGGGGGGGGGGGTAGGTGCCCTCCAATCACTTTCGACTATTAAGAAGGGCACTAGCCCTCTGAATTTTCAATGGAATGAGCCTTTTTTGAAGTTTTTACGACAACGCTTTCTATAAAAACCTTGTATGTCCCCAGGACATAACTTACAACCCTTGCCCCGAGGGTTGTGGGGGAGTGTCCTCTTCAAAAAGATATTTTCTATCCGGAAATCATCTACGCTGAACAAAATGGCTATCTCAAAATTTTGATTGGATGTGTTTGGGGGAATGATGGGCGTGGGGGGAAGGGGCTAGTTGCCCTCCAATCACATTCGATTATTGAAAAAGGCACTAGCCCTTTGAAATTTCCAATCTAATGAGCTTTTTTGAAGTTTCTACGACAACGTCTTCTTTAAAAACCTTATATGCCCCCAGGGCATAACTTAAAAGCCTTGCCCAGAGGGCTGTGGGGGAGTGTCCTCCTCAAAAACATATTTTCTATGTGGAAATCAACGACGCTGAAAAAACTGGCTATCTGGAAATTTTGATTGGATGTGTTTGGGGGAATGATGGGCCTGGGGGGATAGTTGCCCTCTAATCCGTTTTTACTATTAAAAAGGGCCCTAGCCCTTTGAATTTCCAATTGAATCATCCTGTCCTGAAATTTAGTCGTCAACGCCTTCTATAAAAACATAAACTGCCCCCAGAGCATTACTTACAACCCTAGCACCATCGGCCGAGAGGGAGGGTCCAACTTACAATGAAATTTCCTATCTGGGAATCAGTTGTGCTGGACAAAATTTATGTCTCAAAATTGTTATTGGACGTTTGTCGGAGACTGGAGTGCGTGGGGGGCGGGCCTTAGTTGCTCTCAAATCACTTTTCGACTCTTTAAAAAGGCACTAGCCACTCCAATTTCCAATCGAGTGAGTCCTTTTCAAACTTTCTACGACAACTCCTTCGATACGAAGTGCCCGGGTATGGAGAAAAAAACAAAAAAAACAACACATTGTACCCACATCGTTCTTTACTTAGGCAGCGCTAGCGCGCTGCCTATGAAAGAAGGGGGCAGCATCCAAATTTTTTTTGTAGTGGAACTATATTTGTCTTGAACAATCTTGGAAAGAACTAATAAATCAAACTGAATATTTGATGTATAATGATATTAATTGCTGAAAGCTCATCAGTTCAAAATGTTACTGTAATTTTAATATTTATTTTCAATATTAAGTACAAAAGAAAACATTTGTAATATAATTCGTTTTCACTAAAGCGCCAATGACGCAGTAGGTTTTAGGCTTCTGCAGTGAGGCAATAGCCAAACTCTTGTTTGTAGTTATTTTTATTCGATTCAAGCTTGACTTGCATACTCAATTTAAGTTCCACTTGTTTTAAGATTTATTTATTCATTTACACTAATATCTATTGTATTTTTGTTCGCATTGATTTTTTGTTTAATTTCTGTTCAGTTTAAGCTTCGTTTATACTTTAATAGCAAAATATTTATTTTCGTTTTAAGCTTGATTTTCATATTCAATCTAATCATTACTCGCTTTAAGATCTATTTATTCATTTATAGTATTACTTGTTGTATGTTTTTTGCTATGATTGTTTATCTAATTTCTGTCCGTTTTGGGTTTCGTTTATTCTTTAATCGTAATTTCTGGTCGTTTTGAGCTTGAGTTTTAAGAGGCATTTGTATCTGCTGATCTCAAGTTTAAAATGGCCTTTACTTTTTTTGAAAAACTTCTTTTTCAGAAAGTTTTTTTTAATTATTTTTGTTCGTTTTTGATTGCAAAAAGCTTCAAGTTTTTATGGCATGGGGGGGGGGCTGCCTACTGTCCGATTATTCTTGACTTTAAAAAACGGATCTAGAACTTTCGATTTAAATTGAATGAGGCTTTTTTTTAAGTCTATACGATTACTTCTTTCTTAAAAACCTTATATATGAACAATAGACAGCTTGCATAACTTGTGGACAGCAATTGACAACAATGAATGGATTGAGAAAATAGCTTCAATAAGGGTGTTTAGACCATTTCACTTGCTGACACAGAGAGATAACGACTGTTTGGAATTGACCTTAATAGGATTTTGTTTGCCAAAGCAATTTTGCATCTATAGCAGAGTATGTATTTTAACCTTATAATTCGATAATTATAATAAATTTACTACGTGTTCTTCCCATACAAAACTTTACCTCATTAAAGTCTTTGGGATGGGGGCAGCGTAGATGGCATAAAGAAGGAAACTTTAGCGTAGACAGTAGAAGAGGGGGAGGTTGAGGTTGGAGACTCATCCAATACGGGGTGGAACTTCACTCATCTCCTCCGATCCTGATTTTGGAGATTACACCGACTCATTGGGATGTAGAATGTTGGACCGTTTGAGTTTAGGAAGACGTTAAAATACTCAAAAATACTTTATATTTTTAGTTATTGCAGGATTGATTTCATAGATTGTGCAATGGTGAGCCCCCTGGCCCATGATTTGGGTGAGCCTCAACTCATAATATACAATTTTGATTAATTGTTCCGTGTTATGTGCATATATTATTCTATATATGTTATTTTGAGTTATACTTTTATCGCATTGTGTTCATTTTTAAGGGGTATAGAAATGATATCAAAGGGGTATAAAATAGAGTTTAGGGGGGATCTGGTTACCCTCCAATATCTTTTGACGCTTAAAAAGTGAACTAGAACTTTCAATTTCCAATCAAATGAACCCTCTCTGAAGTTTATACGACAATGTTGTCTATACAAAACCGTATATGCCCCCAGGGCACAACTTACAACCCTTGCCCTGAGGAGTGTTGGGAATCTGCCATCCTCATAGACCTAACTTCCAGAACTTGAAACTACGTTTAATAAAATTGCTGTCTCAAAATTTTGATTGGATGTGTTTGGGGAAAAGGTGGGCGTGAGAGGGGGGTTATTTGCCGTCAAATCACTTTCGACTATTAAAAAGGGCACTAGCCCTTTGAATTTCCAAACGAATGAGCCTTTTTTGAAGTTTCTACGACAACGCCTTAAATAAAAACCGTATATACCTTCAGGACATAACTTAAAACCCTTGCCCTGAGGGTTGTGGGGGAGTGTCCTCCTCAAAAATATATTTTCTATCTGAAAATCAACTACGCGGAAAAAAATGGCTATCTAAAAATTTTGATTGGATTTGTTTGGGGGAATGATGGGCGTGGGTGGGGCTAGTTGCCCTCCAATCACTTTCGACTATTAAAAAGGGAAAAGGTGGGCGTGAGAGGGGGGTTATTTGCCGTCAAATCACTTTCGACTATTAAAAAGGGCACTAGCCCTTTGAATTTCCAATCGAATGAGCCTGTTTTGAAGTTTCTACGACAACGCCTTAAATAAAAACCTTATATATCCCTAGGGCATAACCTAAAACCCTTTCCCTGAGAGTTTTGGGGGAGTGTCCTCCTCAAAAAGATATTTTCTGTATGGAAATCAACTACGCTGAACAAAATGGCTATCTCAAAATTTTGATTGGATGTGTTTGGGGGAATGATGGGCGTGGGGGGGGGGCTAGTTGCCCTCCAATAATTTTCGACTATTAAAAAGGGCACTAGAACTCTCGATTTCACATCAAATGAGCCCCCTTTGAAGTTTCTACGACGACCCCTTCCGTATGAAGTGCCTCTGGGAAAAAAAATAATAATAATAATAAATAAATAAAACATTGGAGCCATATGGGCTTTACTAGCGTTGCCTCTGACCAAAAAGGTTCGAGGGCAACTAGCACCCCCTCACACGCCTCTTTTCCCCCAAAAATATCCTAAAAAAATTTCGAGATGGCCGACTTGTTCAGTATAGTTGAAATACCCCCCCCCCCCACAGCCTTGGGGAGGTGCGTGCAAGTTATGAAATTTGTCCATTGTCTATGTTTAGTATTTGTTACTGGGAAGTGTACAGACATTTTTATGGCGGGGGGGGGGAAATTTATGTTTGGGGTTGGTTTCCATTGGGGGAATTTTCCTTGGGAAGGGGAACTTTCAGGGTTGAGGTTTACATGGGAAATTTTATACTTGTGAGATTTGACAGAATTCTTATACTTTTTTAAACAGATTTTTTTTTTAATTCTCATACTTTCTCTTTGCGAATTTGATTTTACATGTGAGAATGTTTCGGGAAAATTATCCTGGGGCTATATCCAGCGTGTTTGGATTCCTGGGAAAAACTCCATGGAGGGGGGATTTTAGGAGTAATTGAAGAAACCATTGGGAATTGTCTTTTCCAAATGAAAGTTTGTCAAGTCGTCCGCAAGAAATTTTACAGTAGGGGGAATTTTTAGCGAGGATGGAACTGTCTAGAGGGAATTTTAGGGAGGGGGTGTGTTTGACGTGTTTGTAAATTTCCACGAAGGGAATTCCCGTGAAGGGGAGAGAAATATATCATGGAAGTTGAGCCAGATTTACCGGAATTATTTTAAAAACGACCAGAAATTAAATAATTTTTTTTTTAAACTGAATATAAGGGGCAACATTAAAATTCAAAACCAACAGAAATTATTTCCTATATGAAGTGGTTGCCCTCCTCCTCAACACCTTGCTCTTTAAGCTAAAGTTTGACTGATGGTCCCAATTTTTTAAGAGTGGCTGTTGAAACACAAGGGCCGTTTAACTAAAATAGGAAGCTCTTTTAAAAGTGCTAAACGCTTTATTGTGAAGAGCTAGGTATAGAAATAGGGAGCAACCCCTTCATATACGGAATAATTTTTGATCGCTTTGAGTTTTGATGTTGCTCCTTACTTTTGGTTAACAAAGACATGTTTTTTTTATGTAATCTATAGTATAATATCAGAGTCAAAATTGATTCGGGGTGTGAATAGTGGCACCAATATTTTAAACCCTTATACATGGGTGATGCCTCACTCTTGGTTCTCTGCTTAATCTGCAATATCGCACGGACTACTGTTTGCATTGCATGTCCAGATAATTGACTGAGTGTGTAAAGCCGCGTTTTCATTTTGTCTTTTTACGGGAAAAAGTCCAAATAAGCAGTAAATTACAAACCCAGTTTTCCCATGCTCTATTAAATAAACATTTTTTCCGCAGTTTCATTGGTCGATTTGTATTTTGTTTTTCCATAAAACGATACATAGAAATAAGGCTTAAGAAAATTAAGTCACTCTTTGTGATACAACAAGTAATGGATTCTAAAAATCATCATTGCAGTTGCAGCGGTAGTAAAAAAAAGTTTTCAATCTCTCCTTAAAGCGTTTACATTTTGGCAGCTATTATATTAAAATTTTTATTTTCAAAACATTTTAGTTCCATTTATTTCGTTAATATTAGTCTCTGTATTCTCTAAAATAACCAAACTGGAACTCTTGCAGTCATTTGCCGTTTTATAAACTGATAGCTAATCAACTAATAAAAATTCGAGAATATGATTTCTTCAAACAGCATTAAAACGGTGCTTTCAAAAGGAAAAATTAATATTTATAAGTATAAACTAGTACATTTTGGAAGATCTTTTTTTTAATTTCTCCAATTATTATTTTCTTCTCCAAGTTGACAAATTATTGATTAGTTTAGATTAAATCTTCGTTTGATTAAAGGGCTAGGCACATGTAACTGATTTCGAGAACCGATTTAGCAAGAGTGTATTCCACGTCAGGTGATTCTAATTAATGATACTTAAAGGCGGGGCTTAGTGACGTTCTTAGGTGATTAATCATCATTAATTACATTCTAGACAAGGAATATACTAGGGATTTAGAGCTTTAGGCATGTAATTAATCGTATTTAATGATTATCGTAAATGAATCGTAAAGGGCTAGACCCACGTATTTGATTTCGGGAACCGATTTCAGCAAGGGTGTGTTCCACGTCGAGTTATTATAATTAATGATGGTAAGAGGCGGGGCTTAGTGAAATGTTTTGGTGATTAATCATCATTAATTACGATTAATTTACGATAATTATTAAATACGATTAATTACATGCCTAAAGCTCTAAAGCCCTAGTACATTTTTCGTCTAGAACGTAATTAATAATGATTAATCACCGAAAAATCATCACAGACCCACCTTTTACCATCATTAATTAGAATCTTTTGACGGGGAATACATCTTTGCTGAAATCAGTTGCCGAACCGAAATCAGCTACGTGTGCATAGCCCTTTAAGTCTGAAGCGGTAAATCACGGAAAATAAACTAGGCTTAAACTTGAACACAGATGTAATTTACTAGAAGAAAGAGAATATATCATCCTCTGGGAAACTGGCTAGCAAGCAAACAGGCTATTGTAATTCATATTCTTGGTGATGGAAGATGTTCCAAGACTTCCTTTCCTGAGTTTTGAGCTTAAGAAAGGGAATAGTGAATGTGACTTGGAATTTTGTTTGAAAAAGGTATTGCTTAGATAAGCTTGTTCTTGTCAATTAGCCTATAGGCTAACCTAGGGGTAAAGTTCTACGAAATCATATTATTGAGTTAGGAATAAAGTGAATACACCATTTTATGCCTTTTTTTATGCTGATTACTAATATAATAAGAATTTCTATCGTAAATGAATTTCAGCCCCCCCCCCCCTATATAGGCTATACCTAACCATGAATTGGCATATATAGGGGGGAGCTGAAATTCATTTCCGATAGAAATGATTATTATATTTGTAATCAGCATAAAAAAAGGCATTGAATGGTGTATTCACTTTTGGGTAAAATTCTACTTTAGCTACTTTTGGCTATCTTAGAAAGGGCTTATGTAATGAAAATGAAACTTTCAAGGATGGTTCTACTGTCTAAAACATGTCCCGGGAAGGTATTATGAAGGACCTGCCTCCACTCCTTCTCTCTCTAGAGGGTCATGAAATTTACCTACATGACAGGTCAATACCCATTGAAATTTTGACAAAACAACATTTTACCTTAATTTTCAGTTATCAGTTTCTTTTTCTCTGGCTTTAGCTGTGAAAATGCAATTTCAGTTATTTGAGCAGAATTTTAAGACATATAAATAGTTTATTTTCAAAATTTAGGAAATATATTTGCATATCTTTAAAACCTTATAAATTGAGATTGAGCAAAGTTGTGAAGCTGAAAACCATTTTGTTGTACTTTATTTAAGCAGAAGATCTATTTTGCAAGGTTTCACTTCTATAACACATAGATTTTTAAAGGTCATCAAAGATCTGGACCCTCTAGAGGGAGAAGGAGTGGAGGTGGGTACTTCAAAATATCTTCCCATGACATACTTTAGCCTGTAGACCCATCCCTGAAAGTTTCATTTTCTTAACCTAACCCCTTTCCAAGATAGTCAAAAGTAGCTAAAGTAGAATTTTACCGTCTAAGAATATTGGTAAATATTTACCAAATCATATTACTGACTTACGAATAAAGTGAATATGCCACTAGATGCCTTCTTTTATGCTCTTTCCAAACATAATAGACTAGTCATTTTTGTTGGAAATGAATTTTACCCCCACCCCTATAGCCTATATACCAATGCAGGGTATATATTTGCACATTAGGGGTGGGGGGTAAATTGTATTTCTGATGTAAATGGGAGGTAATTTTAAACTTTACCCCCACCCCCTAATTTGCAAATATATACCCTGAATTGGTATATAGGGGTGGGGGTAAAATTCATTTCCAACAAAAATGAGTATTATATTTGGAAAGAGCATAAAAAAAGGAATCAAGCAGTATATTCACTTTATTCATAAGTCAATAGGCCTAATATGATTTGGTAAATATTTACCAGAGTATATTTTTGAATTTCAGTAGGCTATGGTTGGTTAGCCTAATCAATGCATAAAATCACAAAGACTAGGTAATATTTAAAGACCATTTCTGAAAATAACCAAAACCCCTCAAAAATAATGGCAGAGCAAGACCAACATCCTTCCTGAAGGGTTTCTAGATCTTTTTGAAAACTCCTGCATACTTTTTTTGAAATAACAACTCACTATAAAGACTGAGGAAAATAGCCTAATAACTACAATTCCTGAATCTGCTAAAATGGCAATTTTCTTCACTGTATCCAGGGCCAAAAGTAGGCTATACTCTGGCAAGGTATTGCCAATCTTCTGTATTAACCTTCTTTTGATTTGCAAGTCTTAGAAATTTGCCTACTTGACAGGTCTATTACCTATTGAAAATTTGAAATATAAGGCCTAAATTCTGCCTTAATTTTCAGTTATCACTTTCATTTTCTCTGAAAATACAATTTCTGTTATTTGAGTAGAATTTTAAGCCATATCAATGTTTTTTTTTAGATTTAGGAAATGTGTTTGCATATCTTCAAAATCTCAGGAATTGGGATTAGGCAAAGTATTGAAGCTAAAAACAGTTTTTTTGTGCTTCATTTAAGCAGGAGATTTTGTAAGGTTTCACTTTATAACACAAAATTTTCTTAAGTTCATCAAAGGTCACTGCCCTCACTAAGGTCACTGCACTAAGCAATGGGTACCCATTGCTTAGTGCCCAAAGGCCTGTTGGATGTTGTGGATCATTTTCACTGGGGAATCACCAAGCTTTACACAAATTTAATTCAGTATCTTTGTTCCTTTTTTCTGTCAGTGTGTAAAAATAAAATGCAACAGTTTTTACTTACACTTCTTCAGTCATTACCTTAAAAATTACCTTAAATTGCACTTGCTAGCGATATGGACGAGTCCAGTGTACGCCAGTTAGTGATGATAGGGCTGCGGGACATCAGCTTCATCCCATTGTATGAGCCATAGTTTGGTTTCCCATTCCTTATCAAGATTGGCTTTGAAACTGTCAATGGATGGTGAACTCACTGTCGTTTTGCTCAGATCGTTCCAGAGGCTTATGATGCGGTTGGAGAAGAAATGGTTCCTCTTCCTTGTATTAGCACGCCTGAAAAGCTTCGCTGAATGACCCCTGGTTCTTGACAACTGGGCAGGCTGAAAGAGGTCCTTGTCGTCAGACTTGAGCAGTTTGTAGGTCATTATCATATCACCTCTTCGCTGACAGTATGTCAGAGTTGGTAGCTTGAGGCTCTGCAGTCGGCATTCATACTCTTTGTCTCTGAGCCCCTTTACGCATTTTGACGCCCGTCTTTGGACAGACTCGAGAGCCATCTGGTCTGTTTTATTAATTGGCGTGGCGACGCACATTCCAAGTCATCATCAGTCTACATACATTCACCAAATATTGCCTGCATAGATTCATTTATTTGCCCACACAAAATGATGGGTAGATACTTTTTGAACAAACACTGTAGACTAGCAAAGATGCATTAATACTTGACCTACCCTGACAGGGCCCAGTGTTTTTCCTTTGGCCATGACTATTCAGACAGCTACATCACAATACTTTGTAAAGTAGTTGATGGTTTCCTAGGGAAGAAAGTTAAACTCACCAATAGGAATTTAAGTAAAATTACTTTAAGTTTGGTGGAAAAGAGGAGGCATTTTTACAAGAGTTTTTTGAGAGACAGATCAAATAAGAGTAACGGGAATGTAGGGGATTTCAGAAAGTATTAAATTAAGGAGTTGTAAGGGGGGGATGGATAAAATTGCTGAAGATCTGAAAAATGCAGCCAGAAAGAATAACTGTAAATTGAAACTGAGAAAAACAAGTGTTCAAAAATTGATAGGGACTGTCCTGGGCTTTTCCTGGCTAAAGATAGAAACAAGCATCAATTAGGAAAGTGTTCAAGAGAGATGGGCAAACATTTTGTGAATGTGATAAACCCTTATAAGGTTTATTCTTGATAGAAAAGAATAAAAAGTTTGTGACAATTTCGAAGTGAAGGAAGATTAATCTTTTGAAGAAGAGTTAGAGGCAGTACTAAAAGGATTTAAAATAAGAAGGCCTCAGGTGCTGATAGTGTGGTTAATAAGTTTTTAGAATGTGGATGTTGCAAAGTTAGAGATAAACTAGGTGGGGATGGTTGATCAGAGGGGCAGGTTGAACACTCGTATATTTGTCTGCCATCTGTTGGAAATAAAATTGGAAACTCCTACTGAATATGAGGAATTACAGTGCAGTCATGCCATGAAAAAATGACAGCAGTAGTCTCCACATGAAAAGAGTGGACAAAACTTTTCTCTTTTCTGGTGAGTTTTTTTTAGAATTGTTGCTAGACTGAATGTTGTTTTGAGAGAGAATGAGAAGGCCAGTCTCAGAAATGATTCCAGGATAGAGCAGCCTATTAATTGGTTTCCTTTTAGGCTTGGAAGCAAGTTCTCAACATTATTAGTTTTTCATGGAGCTGTGTTTTTGTTTGTGCATCCTGTGTGGGGCAGGTTGGACAGTTTTTTGGGGGTCAGGTTGGTCACTTTGAAGGTGCATTGTTAAAAGAATAAAATTCACATTTTTTCTGTAAGTACAGATCTTTATCATTATTTGTGGTTATCATTATGTCATCTTTCTAGGTGAGATCCAACAGAAATGCAGACTTACAATAGAAAAAGAAAATGGGACCATTCCCCCAGAAGTCATGAGACAAGCTTTGCAAAAAGTACAGGAAGGTGGAAAATTTGCCACCATTGCACGCGAGATAGGTATCCCCCACTCAAATCTAAAACACAATGCCCAGAAATTCTCTAAAGAAGGTTGTACAAGTGCAACCAATGCTAGTAATGTTATGCTAGATCAGTTTGTGACATGGTATAAAACATGCATAGTTTTCACAGCTGAACAAGAGAAAAGTCTTGAGCAATATCTTGTCAGAGCATCCCATTTTCACCACAGACTGTCACCAAAAGAAGTCAGAACCTTGGAATTTGAGTTTTCAGAGAAAGTCGGTAAGGATATTTGTCATTGGGAAGAAGCTAGAAGAACTGGTAAGGAGTGGCTCTGGGCCTTCTGACAGCATGGCCCAACAGTTTCTCTCAGATTTCCTGAAGCAACAAGCATTGCAAGGGCAGCTGCTTTTAACAAACCTGTAGTCAATGTTTTTTTTTTTACACATATGAGGAACTGTTGCATAAACATAGTTTTACTGCTTGTGATGTTTGGAATCCAGACAAGACTAGCCCCACTACAGTTCAGAATTTGAAAAAAATAGTTGCTGAGAACGGAAATAAACAAGTTGGCATAATTACATCTGGAGGAAGAGACATACTAGTTACCAGGTGTACAACTGTGCCAGCTCAAGGTACTGTTATCCCACCATTCATGATTTTCCCAAGGATAAAGTATCTCCCACATATGATGAAGGGATCTCTGCCATGGAGTGTGGGTGTTTCTCACCCCTCAGGATGGATGCCTGGAGAGAACTTCATTGGAGTACTTCATTCGCCATGGCAAGCCAAGTGTTGACAGACCAGTGCTGCTTCTAATGGACAATCATGCCAGTCATATTACCATTGAGTCACTTGAGCTTATGGAAAAGTCAAACATTATTGCATTGACCTTCCCACCCCACACAAGCCATAAACTGCATCCACTAGACAGAAGTTGTTATGGCCCATTCAAGTCATACTACAATGCTGCTTGTGATGCATGGATGGCAAAGAATTCAGGACAACCCATTTCTATTTATGACATTCCAGAATTAGTTTGAACTGCCTTTCTTTGTGCTTTGACTCCAACAAATATCACCTCTGGATTGAGGGTTGCTGGAGTCTGGCCCTGCGATTGCCATGTGTTTGGGGATGAGAAATTCCTAGCCGCTAATGTTACCAACAGACCCAAGCCATCCAATATCTCATGAAGAACTGTGTCCGATACTTTTGATGCAGAAGATAGTTCAAGCCACTCAGAGGCAGAACTAGGGTGTCCGACAATTTCTCAAGCTCCTGTGGCATTGGTGCCTGCTGCTACTAGTCCAGAAGTAGTAAGACCCTATCCAAAAGCTCCACCAAAAAAAATATGATGCAATCAAACAAAAGAGGGGCAAATTTCAAGTTCTCACAGATACACTGGTTAAAAATGACTTGATTGAAGAACTGTCAGCTCAGAAGAAAGAAAAAATTGCGAAGGCTGTTTTTAGTGGGATGAGAAACACAAGTAAATCAAGCAAAAAGATTAAAGAGTAAGGGCACTTTTTGCCAAAGCAGATGCAAGCTTTGATAGTGAAAGAGAAATGGTCTAAGGATGATGACTTGGATCTTGATGCTGATATGGATGACATTCCAACTGAAAAGGATGAAATCAGTGTGGGTGATTTCATTCTTGTGGCATTTGTCAGCAAGAACAAGAAAACATACTTTGCAGGTGAAGTGAAGGAAGAAATGAGCAAGGGATATGTTGTGACCTTCCTTTACAGGAAATCCTTCATTTGTCTTGGGGAGTAGGCTACTCAGTTGAATAAGTCATATTCTTTTTCAGTTTTTGTTGTACTTGAAGCTGAACAGTTGATAATTGAATTTGAAAAAATTGTATTTGAAGCAAAATATACACCTTGTAAATGAAACAAGACTACTATTGTAATTGTGTCAGGTCTCGGAAGTAAAACAAAGGTGACTCATTTTGTGACCAACCTACCCCATGTTCATGACCAACCTGCCCACCCCTGGTGCACTTTGGTCACTTTTGACCTCACCTGTTAAAAATGTTGGTGAAAAAAAAAATGATTGCATAAATCTAAAAAAAAAAACAAAGAAGCTAGAACAATGAATGCTGCATCTTTCTATGTCAAAATCATTCTTCTGGCCTTCATACTTTGGCTAAACTTTCTATTAGAACAAAAGTGGGACCAACCATACCCACCCTCCCCTACTGAGATTATGAATAGGGTTTTATAAAATGGGGAAGTACCTAGCAATTTTTGGGAAAACTGTAATTAAACTCCTTTGTAAGAAAGGTAATAAGAGTGAGTGTGGCAATTAAAGAGGCATTAGCTTGTTTTCCATAGAAAGCAAATTATTTATAGATGCTGTTGATAATTAATTAAGAAAATTTTTTCCACAAAATAATTTTTTCAAAGAAAAGTAAAGAACTCCATTAAACAAAAAATGAGCAAAAATAAAATCAAATAATCTACCAAGTGTGAAACTACCACAAATCAGCATCAATAAATAAATGAAACCCAAAACGAATAGAAATTACAATAAATAACCGAGTCAAACTCAAAACGAGTAGAAATTAACATAAGTTGGGTGCAAAACCCCTATGCCTTCCCAAGGCCAGAACAATATTTGCACTTTACTGAAAAAAAATTAATCTTTTTACTTTTATAGCTAAAATAAATCAAATAATATTAAAATTTTGATTATATCGATATTAAACTGACAATGCACATTCATTTGTATTTTTTCTGTAAAGTGCAAATTTTTTTCTGGCATTGGGAAGGCATAGGGGTTTTGCACCCAACTTATGTTAGTTTCTGCTTGTTTTGAGTTTGACTTGGTTATTTATTGTAATTTCTGTTCGTTTTGGGTTCATTAGGAAAAGGAAGAAAGAAAAACAAAATACTTCAACACCAAAGAATAAACTCAAACAACAACTTCTTCATTCACGCTTGTAGATAAGGTGTAGGGGCACAAATTCGCACAAAGTTTCCATTGCCCTTTTTTTGGTGTTTACTTTCGTAGGATGGCATAATGTCAGTTGGGTCAACCATATTTTGGGAATTCAGGATGAATGTGTTTCTTTCACGGAGCAGATATCTAAGTAAAAACTTTAGATACTTGCAATAGATTGACTAGAGTTTTAGTCTATCAGTTTGGGTGAACCAATCCCACAATGGCAATACATAGAGCAAGTGAGGGAGAGTGACTGCTGGATAAAGCTTTGCAAGAATCTGCCTGTTCAGGCTAAACTTCAAAGAGACAAGTTTGCTGTAACTTGATCAAATACTTTTGGATATTTTATCCATTATCAATAAACGTGAACTTCTTATATCTTGACCGTACGTTATTCCCAGATACTTCATAGTTTCCTGGAAAAATTTTTGTTCGTCCCACCTTTACATATGTATTTTCACTGCATAGTTGCTTTCTTGCTGAAGAAGCAAATTCCAGAAACTCAGTCTTAAGTGCGTTAACTTGTAAACCAATACTTTCATATCCAGTAATCAGGCGGTCAATATTCTCTTGCAGAGAAACAAGATTGCAACTTAGCATTAGCAGGTCATCCCCATACAAAAGCAGGCTGAGGTTGCAGAGATTGATGCTAAACCCTCCGGCAATATTTTTTGTTATTCCAGATGTCAGGGTGTTAAACAGGATAGGGCTTAAAACAGATCCTTGTCGAACATCTCAGAAGAGTCTGATCGGTCTACTTAGAAGACCCCTGGCCAGTTTAACTTTCACAAAACTCCTCAAATACCAATACAACAGAAGTGCTACAACATGTGCACTAAACCCACATTCAAGTAACTTTAGAAGTACCTGGGACTGCACAACCGAGTCAAAGGCAGCCAAAATATCTACACTGCACATGAGGGAAGACCCCAGTCTATGGGCTTTATCGATAGCTTTCTTTAACAATCTATGCACAAACGCGCAACTCAGATTCTGGTGGAACCCAAACTGTCGGCAATCTAGTCTACACTTTCCTGAAAT
Source organism: Artemia sp. Qi Xiang Cuo (assembly GCF_049724085.1). Classification (NCBI taxonomy): domain Eukaryota; kingdom Metazoa; phylum Arthropoda; class Branchiopoda; order Anostraca; family Artemiidae; genus Artemia; species Artemia sp. Qi Xiang Cuo. The sequence goes on along the minus strand of NC_142803.1, from coordinate 35,017,946 downwards.
TTCTGGAAGCAGAAGTAGCTCCAGGACTTTACTTAGAACACTAGACACGGTAATTGGTCTGTATCCTATGCACAGGTTTGGGTTTTTTCCCTTTTTGGAGATGTTTGACAGTGCTCTGGCGCAAAATGAATCGGGGACCATCCCAGTATCAACACACATCTTGAGCAGGAGAGAGGGGTGTTCAAACAATAGGTCTGTACCGTGCTGTAGGTTATCCGGACATATCCCGTCAAGACCAGGTGGTTTTCCGCGTTTTAACTTACTCACTGTTTTCACTACAGCCGATTTCGATATGACAAAGGTATTTCGCACTTTTAATAGGGTTTTGAGTTTTTCATCTAAACATTTGTCACAATACTGCTCCAGGCTGGGGTATTTGGAACCAAACACTGCAGAGTAATGCTTCCCCATTCATCCTTTGGGATATCAGAGGAGCATGTTTTAGCACTAGTTTGAGATCTTTTGAAGAGCTTCCACATTACATTCGGATCTTTTGCCACCTGTTCAGAAACTTTATCAGCTTCTTCACTTTTTATTTTTCAGTTAGATTAAGATAATTGTTCTTCATGCTCCAAAACAACTGGAATATCAGCCCTGATTGGGGCTTGTCGGACTCTTTCCAAATATTTTACCACAATTTTGCTCGTTTTTTTTTTGCTTGTTTTACCAAAGGACACTTGTCCCACCCTGGTTTCTGAGAACCAGGACGGCCCTTCTGGCTAGGGATGGCTAACTTTTCCGCGGTTTTCAGGGCGTGGCAAATTTCCTCACAGTAGAAGTTTAATGCGACCGGGTCTTGTACACTGTGCAGTAACAGCTGATACAGCACTTTAATTTTACTCAAGATTGTGTCACAGGTGTATTGATAAAGCACAGTGTCTATCTTTTTCCACTCAGCCTTTGTAAAGTGTGTATTAGCTGCTCTGGTGGCGACTGACTGAAATGGAATACAGAAGGATAGGCCCAAATGATCACTGCAGGTATGGTCAGAATCAATACCAATCCTTTCCATTAGTGGGAAGTTTGTTACCACGTGGTCAATTTTACTCGTAGATCCACTATTGTGTATATAGGTAAACTGCTGATCTTTGTGAGTAGAATATTTTTATTTACAGTCCCAACTTTTGTCTATTTTGTTTTAGCCTACTGCCCTATAGCTTGGCAGCCTTGTTATGATGCACCTTGGTCCAAGTCTGTCCCATGATAGTCAGTATCTCTTTTATGACTTGACTTATGCAAGCAGAGGCATAAAGATAGTGTGGTAACCTGTCCAATTAAGCAGAAAGAATTTAATATGAAATAAAATATTTTTACCACAAAATACAAATTGCTAAGTTTTGAAATGCCACCTTTTAGTATTATAAGAGAAAATATCCTTTATGTGAGGCTTGAAAGGGAATTGCTAAATAACAACTTTCCTGGCTAAGTACGTAAATTGGCTGGATTGATAAGGTTGAATTTTAATATTCAAACTTAGATTTTTGGGACTGAGGTCGTACTAATCTATGTGCCGGGCTGACCTCTGTCTGTTTATTATTGTAAGTGTTCAAATATCGTATTGTATTGTACTTTATCATAGATTTCTTATAATTGTTGATTATCTAGGATCATTAGTCCCCATGGTATGTATAACCAGACCTTTTATTGTGTTTGAATAATTAAATGTATTATATTATACCCAACCTCTCTATACAACATTATTTAAGCTTCTCATTACTCCCAGTAGGTACGCTCAAGGTAATTAGTAGGGACGAATTCTAAGGACACACTACCCAAGCTTTATTCATTAGGACCGTAATTATACCCCCTACAAAGGGTAGAATAACACCCAACAAAAACCTATTTTACAACAATAGTCTGTATTCCTTGCTAAGATCCTCAATACTTACAATGCGATTTCTTTACTGATATCCCTATGTTTTATTTTAACATAGCATTATGTTTTTCCTCTGGATTTGGGCAAGTATTTTGAATACACTAGTAAAATAATCACATATAAGGAAGTAAATATATACATAACTTGCAATATTGCAAAAAAGAAAGTGGATTAAGGACAAAAAAAATATATAAACAAATATAACCTGCAAGGAATACAATCAAAAGTGCAGCATAAACCACATCACTATGTCCACCAGTTACAAGTCAGCAAAAAAAAGCTAAGAGGATCACTTGCGCTTGTCTTTTTCAGGGTATCAGCTCTCAGATCTTTAGTGATGTGGTCAAGCAGCACAAGGGGGTTGCTAAGTCCTAAACGAGAAATAATCTTTCAATTTTTGTTTCACCTTAATCCCCTTAAAATCATTAGTTATAGTAACTGTTGTGGTAGCATTAATAGTGTATACATAGTGCCTTCTGGCTTGTTCAAATTCCGCCATAACTTACCTTGAAAGGTCTAACTTAATAATGTAAGTGAAAGTCATTCTTGAGATATTGCTTTGACACCCCTTTGAGAATCTACATGCTCATAGTTCATTTAATTTAGTTCAGCATCCGCATAAATATTACTTGAAAGCTTCACCTTAACAACTTTAGCTTGTGTAGTAATAATAGTTGTATTGACAGTAGTACCATTAGCAGCAGTAGGTGCATAGCATCTTTGATTTTTGTAAACATCCCCTTCAAAACACACTAAAAATTTCAAGTTTTCCATCAACTGTTCCTGAAGCATTGCTGATATGTCCTCTCGGCAACCTGTGTGGACATAGTGTGTGTTAATTGAGTTCAATACAGTTTTAATGTTCCCCAAAATTTTTGCCTTAATATCCTAGCTTTACTAGCAGTAGTAGTAGTTGTACCAGTAGTTGTAGTAGCAGTAGTAGCAGTAGAATTAGTGGTAGTAGCAGTAGAATTAGTAGTATTAGCCTTAGTAGCAGTTGTTGTAGAAGTGGCATATTTAAAGGGAGCCCAGCCCCCCCCCAAAAAAAAAAAACTCCCAACAAAGAGTTTGAAGTTTGATGTCTTGCTCTCAGCAGTCCCTTTTGATTTTGTGTTGTATACTTGGATGGAAGTGCTGCAAAGCAATAAAATTTCTTCCCTTTACAGATCTTTTGTATAGCTGTCTAGGTCTAGATCCTACATTTTAAAGATCTATCTCACACTCTTAGCCTAGAATTGTCACTCCCTTGGTCATTCCATACCTCTGCTTGAGTTTCCATCAAGTCTTATTCATACTTATTGTGATTGCATTTTATCAAGTTGAAAGCCGTATAAGCTTTGTTGCTTGCTAGTATTTGACTCAATGTGACTTGAAGTGATATTTAAAAAGAAAGCACAATGTATATATTGCCAGGTATCTAAGGGTGAAACAAAACTGTCTACAAGCTCTTTATTATTTTTTTTTCATTCCTGTAATTTTTTCTGGTATTTAAATGCTAGAGAAAGATTGAATATTAAGAATGAAATAGATTAGCCCTATAAGAGCAATGCGTTGACACTAATCATCTCCATCAGCTTTCTATAGGGTGTAGATCTACAATTTTTTTCAACTATGCCCTACCCGTAGTAATGCAATAACTCCCTTTAATGCCTCAGAAATGTTACAAAATTCTTAAAACTTTTTGTAGTTATAAAGTTGCTTCCGCATGTCTGTAACTCTATTGTAGAAGCTACGCTGCACAGCGGACTGGTTTTTTTCTTCTTTTTTTTTACAGAGTGTCCGCGTGTCAGACAAAGTGGCTTCCGCATGTCTGTAACTATTGTAGAAGCTATGCTGCACAGCAGAGTAGTTTTTTTTTTAAAGAGTTTTTATTTACCTAGCTGTCTTAGTATATGAATATAATAGTCTTCAAATCGGTCTTTTTTCCTCAAATTCAAAACAAATAGAAAGGGGAGGATCTTATATTTCTTGGGAAAGATGGGGTGAGATGAAGATGGATGCAAGAACTAGAGTTGCAGTGGCTGCTTCATAATTACCAACGTCCTGATCTAATAACTCAAACTAAAAAAAAACAGCTTGCACAATTGTTGCTCATCATAACCAACAATTTTTGGTCATAAAATCCTTGTTGAATAAGAAAAGAGGATTGTTGATGAGCCAACGTATGCAAGAACAGATTGCTGGACAATCATAGTTGGGTTTGTGTCCCCTACTTCTGAGGCCTTGGTTCATTTTCCCATTTTTTAAACCAAACCCTTTCTCCTAAGTGCTGCAAAGAAAGGAGAACAAATGACTCTGAGGTCAGTCTTCCTATCTCCTCTTGGAATTATCCTAAAAATCAAATAACATATGAAACACGACGGAAAATTATGCAACTGTGAAGGCTGCAGAAATTGAAAACCCATTTTGGAATTTGAGGTTATGAACTACAGTTAAATTTCAATAAAATGTAAGAATATGAATTAAGTTATTTTCTGGTCATGGTCTGAGGAAAAGGGCATCAGAACTCTTGTGTTAAAAAAGTCAAATAAGCAGAAAGGGAAGAAGTCTTAGGAGGATGCCTGTGGCCATTTTGAACAAACATGAGGATAGTGTTGATTAACAGAGCCACGCAAAACACATACTGTTCATTCGATTGAAAAAAAAATTCTGTTTCGTGTTTTAGTCTTGAAAAAAACATTTAAATACTTTAGTTCAAAAATTCTGTATTAATCCCACTTTTCAAGTTAATTTGCCTAAGACACTAGAATAACTTCTAAGGCAAAGCATTAATAATCCATTTCATGGAATAGACCAACATTTAGAAGACCCCTCAGTCACTGCACCCATAATCACCTTGCTTGACATTTATCTGGAGTCCTTTGATAACCTTGTGATGCTTGAAAGTTCGACTTGATGTGTAGGCATTGGAAACCAGGAAAGGGCTATGCATTTCCTGAAATAGTTAACTAGAATATAAAGGGAAAAAGTGACAAAACCTTGTCGTTTTCAAAGTACGTGGCTCCAAAAGTGTTCATGGCTGGTGTTCAGTCTTTCAAAAAAGGATGCTTTCTATAAACACTGCTTCCTATTTGCCAAATCTGAGACCATTAAAGGCTTACATCAGATGATTGGATGCTTAGTTTTGAAGCCATATACTGACCTTAAAGATGCTCTTGCTGACTTCAATTATCACAATGAAAGATGGTATCATGTTACTGTAGTACAAAATCTGTGTGTTTATCAAAATACAAGAAGGAAAAAGCATTCCAATTGACCAGCAATTGAGTTTGCAAGACCACCGAGGGAAGGATTAAAAACCGATAAATGTTAAAATTTGTCCAGGCTATTCTTTTTGTCGTTTTCATGAACTAGCCTTCCAGTTTCTTTGGGAAAAAAGTCCTTACAAAAAGTATTGAAAATGAAGAGGTATTCAATGGATTGTTGTGAGTGATGATAGATTGCAGAAGCACGAATTTTGGGAGTATTTCAAATAGTCTGATAAAAGCGTGATAGATGTATCTCCTCTAATGCAGAATGATATCATTGATAGTTTAGGCAATTTCATTTGGGACGTAATTTTGCATAGAGTGAAAATTGTGAAGTATTTTTGATATTGGCTAATGAGATGAGTAATGTAATTTCAAAAGAACAGCTTGTTCTTGTCATCATTTCTATGACGATCATCAAGTAGGAGACACTTCTTTTTGTGTATTGACACTGCAAAGCACTTGACTGACATAGGTCTTGCAAGGTACATTATTAGACTCTGCGCAGAGTTTGGATTAGATATGAACAAGTTAATTGGAATTGATTTCGATGGAGATAGTAAGGGCGCTCAAGCAGAGATACGGAAGCAGTACTTACTTGCCATTTACATGCATTGTGCTTTGCATTGTTTAAACCTTACCCTGGCGAAGACCTCCAGACTGAACTAAATTTAAATGCTATAGGGATACTTACAAGAAATCACTGTTTTTTCCCTTCCCACAAACAAACTGAGCCATTAGCTTATGCTCTGCCGCATACAAAAATAGCAACAGCTCCTTCGGTTTTGTGACATATGGTGGGTTAAAAGGCATTATATTGCCAGCCAGTTCGATTCAGGTCTAGTGGTAAAAGGCAACTCCTTAGTAGCAGCTTATGCATAGTTCAGCTTCATTTTCCCTCTGATTCTTGTGAAAAAGTTAGTTCGATTCTGCTTTCAACTTTTGTTTCTCTGCAGAAGGAAAATTTAAATCTACTTACCTACTGTGAACATATTGATCTGTGCAATTTTGCATTAAAAGAGCTAGTTGAAACAGATTTTCCTTCTTTTTATGGAAAAGCAGCCCAGACACCTGAAAGTGTTGGGATACCCGCCTCAATACCAAGACGCCAACGTTGGTGATTATCCTATTCAGACACTTCTGTTTTACGAAGACTTTGTCTTTTCCCATACCTTAAGCAGCTATGTGAAGAACTTGATATGAGATTTCTTAACCACTGAGCTACAGCATTTCAAATCCAACTTCTCTTCCCTGGTTTTATTTTTGATGCTGTGTTAGCCGAGGCTGTGATAAAGCTGCATTGAGCTGAACGGAGGTCTATAGGCAAATCTCATCTTCCCAATAAAGTTTCTGAAAATCTTGGTGCATGCAACAACTGCTTGTTTCCTAGTGTGTATTCACTCTTTTTTGTATTCTTCCTGTTACCACGAGTTCTATAGAGCATTCATTTAGCATGCTAAAGCAGCTTAAAACATACATCCTAAATAAGACAGGAGAGGGCAGGATGAATGGTCTTGCACACATGTCTATCAATTGTAATGTCAAGGTGGATACTGACAGTGTTTTAAGCAACATTAGAAGGGAATCAAGACGGATTAAATATAAGAAGTATTTACAGCTTTTATTTGGTTTTGTATCTGATTCAAGGATTAGCAGGATTAGAACTCTTCAGTTTGTTTAATTAAATTCATTATATTATCTTTTTTAGTAGCATAGTAATACATAAACTGAAAAAGAGGACTATGACAGTAATATACTTAGTTTTTGGTAAGTTTCTAGAGGTAGTAGTATGAGTAGAAGCAGTAGCAATAGGTTGCAAATATTGTCTTTTCGTTAGTTCAACATCCCCCATGTTAACACACCCTGTAACTGTCAACCCCACACACAAAATTGTTCCTAAGATATTGCTGATGCCCCTTTTCGACAACCTGCATATAGATGGCGTGTTGTGATTCATTTCACCTTTCCCTCTCAAAATTTCCTGAAAATTTCACCTTCACACCCTTAGGCATAGTTTTAATAGTAGTCACATTAATAGTATTGTTATTAGTAGTACTAACAGTAGCATTAATAGTAATAGCACTAGTACTAGTAGCAGCAGTAATAATAACATATTGCCTTTTGGTCAGTTGAACATCCTTCTCATCCAGTCCTAAAAGTTTCAACTTAATACACTTAGCTTTTGCTATGATATTACTAATGTGTCCTTTTGATAACCTGTATATTCATATACTTCTTGAAATTTTCATCTTAATGCTCTTAGCCTTACAAGTAGTTGAAGTAGCAGTAGTAGTTGTAAATGTAGCAGTGGTAGAGGTTTTAGTCGTAGCTTGCACATATTTCCTTTTGGTCAATTGATCTTACCCTTTAATCATTCTCTGAAAGTTCCAACTTAATACTTAAATCTATTCTTGAGATACGCCCTTTTGACAATCTGCATACGCATATTGTCTTTTGGTTTAGTTCAAATTTCCCCTCAATGTTCTCTCAAATTCTCACCTTCATAGACATAGCCTTAATAGTATTAATATAGTAGTAGTCGTGGTGGTAGTAGGAGAAGTAGTAGCACTAGTATTGTTGTATTAGTAGTAGTTTCAACAGTGGTAGCAGTAGTAGCATTTACAAGTTGCCTTTTGGTCAGTTGAACATCCCCGTCATGATACCCCAGTAGTGTCACTTTGACATGGTAAACTGTTCCCAAAATATTGCTGGTGTGCTCTTTTGACCCTCTTTTGACACTCTTCATCTTACTTAGCCTTACAAGTAGGCTAGTTGCAATTTAAGTAGCAGTTGGAGTAGTTTGATAGCAGCAGCAGTAGTAGCAGTAGCAATAGCAGTAAAAGTAGTAATGGTAGTAGCGTTACTAGTAGCATCCATACATTACCCTTTGGTCAATTGATCTTCCCCTTTAAACATTCTCTGAAAGCTTTAACTTAATGCCCAAATCCCAAATCCATTCTTGAGATATGCTCTTTGACAACCTGCATGCACATAGTGTGTTTTGATTTAGTTCAAGTTCTCCCTCAGTATTCTGTAAAATTTTCGCCTTCATATGCGTAGCCTCAATAGTACTAGCGTCACAGTAGTGGTGGGAGTAGTAGGAGCAGTAGTTGCAGTAATAATGTTGTATTAGTAGTAGCAGTAGTAATGTTGTATTAGTAGTAGTAGCAGCAGTAGCAGCAGTATTAATAGCAGTTGTAGCTGGCATATATTGCCTTTTGGTCAGTTGAACACCCCACTCATGATGCCTGGAAGTTTCATCTTGATATAGTAAGCCGTTCCAAACCTTATGCTGATACTCCTGTATCAGCAGTCTTTATGCATATAGTAAATTTTGATTTAGTTCAAATTTCCCCTTGACGTTCCCTCTGAATTAATTAAAAAAAAACTTTTTCCACAAAAAAGTTTTTCAAAGAAAAGTAAAGAACTCCATTAAACAAAAATTGAGCAAAAATAGAATCAAATAATCTACCAAGCGTGAAACTACCACAAATCAGCATCGATAAATAAATGAAACTCAAAACGAACAGAAATTACAATAAATAACCAAGTCAAACTCAAAACGAGCAGAAATTAACATAAGTTGGGCTCATAACCCCTATGCTTTCCCAAGGCCAGAACAAAATTTGCACTTTACTGAAAAAACACAAGTGAATGTGCATTGTCAGTTTAATATACATATACTGATATTAAGTAATCAAAATGTTAAAATTATTTGATTTATTAAAGTTATAAAAGTAAAAACATTTATATTTTTATCAGTATCTTCGATCTTTACTATAAAAATGTCAAACCTTCCAATCACTTTCGACTATTAAAAAGGGTACTAGGCCTTTCGATTTCCAGTCAAAAGAGCCCTTTTTATAGAAAGTAGCCGTACTTTCTATCATAGCCTTATACGGCCCTAAGCCATAATTAAAATCCCTTACCTTAGGGTTTGTTAGGCTGGCTGTAATCTTATAAGACCAAATTTCCAGAACTTTCAACTATGTTAAACAACATGGCTATCTCAAAATTTTGATTGGATGTGTTTGGGAAAATGGTGGGCGTGAGAGGGTGGTTAGCCACTCAAATTTCCAATTGAATGAGCGCTTTTTGAAGTTTCTACGACAACTTCTTTGATACGACGTGCCCTGCTCTAAAGGAAAAAATTAATAAATAATACATTCGTTCTTATATGCCCCAGGGCATAACTTAAACCCTTGCCCTGAGGGTTGTGCAGGAGTGTCCTCCTCTTTACTTAGTCCCCGTTTCTTGTCTCGTTCTAGAGTGTCCCCGTTCTTTACTTAGACAACGCGATTGTGCTTACAACCCTTGCCCTGAGGGTTGTGGGGGAGTGTCCTCCTCAAAAATATATTTTCTATCTGGAAATCAACTACGCTGAACAAAATGGCTATCTCAAAATTTTTATTTGATGTTTGGAGGAATGATGGGCGTGGGGGGGCTAGTTGCCATCCAATCACTTTGTGCCCACATCGTTCTTATATGCCCCAGGGCATAACTTAAACCCTTGCCCTGAGGGTTGTGCAGGAGTGTCCTCCTCTTTACTTAGTCCCCGTTTCTTGTCTCGTTCTAGAGTGTCCCCGTTCTTTACTTAGACAACGCGATTGTGCTTACAACCCTTGCCCTGAGGGTTGTGGGGGAGTGTCCTCCTCAAAAATATATTTTCTATCTGGAAATCAACTACGCTGAACAAAATGGCTATCTCAAAATTTTTATTTGATGTTTGGAGGAATGATGGGCGTGGGGGGGCTAGTTGCCATCCAATCATCTTTCAACTATTAAAAAGGGCACTAGTCCTTTGAATTTCCAATCGAATGAGCCTGTTTTGAAGTTTCTACAACAGCGCCTTCTATAAAAACCTTATATGCCCCGGGGTATAACTTAAAACCCTTGCCCTGAGGGCTCTGGGGGATTGTCCTCAAAAATATATTTTCTATCTGGAAATCAACTACGCTCAACAAAATGGCTATCTCAAAATTTTGATTGGATGTGTTTGGAGAAATGATGGGCGTTGGGGCTAGTTGCCCTCCAATAACTTTTGACTATTAAAAAGGGCACTAGCCCTTGGAATTTCCAATCCAATGAGCCTTTTTTGAAGTTTCTACGACAACGCCTTCTGTAAAAACCTTATAAGCCCCTAGGGCATAACTTAAAACTCTTGCCCTTAGGGTTGTGGGGGAGTGTTCTCCTCAAAAACATATTTTCTATCTTGAAATCAGCTGCGCTGAACAAAATGGCTATCTCAAAATTTAGATTGGATGTGTTTAGGAGAATGATGGGCGTGGGGGGGTTAGTTGCCCTCCAAAAACTTTCGACTATTAAAAAGGGCACAAGCCCTTTAAATATCCAACCCAATGAGCCTTTTTTGAAGTTTCTACGACAACGCCTTCTATAAAAACCTTATAAGCCCCCAGGGTATATCTTATAACTCTTCCCCTGAGAGTTGTGGGGGAGTGTCCTCCTCAAAAACATATTTTCTATCTTGAAATCAGCTAAGCTGAACAAAATGGCTATCTCAAAATTTTGATTGGATGTGTTTGAGAGAATGATGGGCGTGGGGGGGGCTAGTTGCCCTCCAATAACTTTTCGACTATTAAAAAGGGTACTAGCCCTTCGAATTTCCAATCGAATGAGCCTGTTTTGAAGTTTCTACGACAACGCCTTTTTTAAATCCTTATATACCCCCAGGACATAACTTAAAACCCTTGCCCTGAGGGTTGTGGGGGAGTGTCCTCCTCAAAAACATATTTTTCATCTGGAAATCAACTACGCTGAACAAAATGGCGATCTCAAAAATTTGATTGGATGGGTTGGGGGGAATGATGGGCAAGAGAGGGGGGCTAGTTGCCCTCAAATCACTTTCGACTTAAAAAGGGCACTAGACCTTTGAATTTCCAATCGAATGAGTTCCTTTTTCAAGTTTCTACGACAAAGATTTCAATAAAAACCTATATGCCCCCAGGGCATAACTTATAACCCTTGCTCTGAAGACTGTGGGGGCAGTGTCCTGCTCAAAGTAATTTCCTGAACTTTAACTGCGTGGAACAAAATGGCTATCTCAAAATTTTGATTGGAAGTGTTTGGGGAAATGGTTCGCGTGGAAGGGGTGTTGCCTTCCAAGTTGCCTTCCAATTACTTTTGACTATTAAAAAGGGCACAAGCCATTTCAATTTCTAATCGAATGAGCCCTTTTTGAAGTTTCTACGACAACGCGTTCTATAAAAACTTTACATGCCCCCACGGCATAACTTAAAACCCTTGTCCTGAGGGCTGTGAGGGGGTTGCCATCCTCAAAGACCTAATTCCCAGAACTTATGACTACGTTGAACAAAATGGCTATCTCAAAATTTTGATTGGATGTGTTTGGGGAAAAGGTGGGCGTGAGAGGGGGGTTAGTTACCGTCCTATCACTTTCAACTATTAAAAAGGGCACTAGCCCTTTGAATATCCAGTCGAATGAGCCTTTTTTGAAGTTTCCACAACAACGCCTTCTATAAAAACCTTATATGCCCCCTGGGCATAACTTACAACCCTGGCCCCGAGGGTTGTGGGGGAGTGTCCTCCTCAAAAACATATTTTCTATCTGGAAGTCAACTACGCTGAACAAAATGGCTATCTTAAATTTTTAATTGGATGTGTTTGGGGGAATGATGGGCGAGAGAGGGGGGCTAGTTGTCCTCAAATCACTTTCGACTATTAAAAAGGGCACTAGCCTTTTGAATTTTCAATCCAATGAGCATTTTTTGAAGTTTCTACGACAATGCCTTCTGTAAAAACCTTATAAGCCCCCAGGACATAACTTAAAACTCTTGCCCTGAGGGTTGTGGGAGAGTGTCCTCCTCAAAAACATATTTTCTATCTGGAAATCAGCTGCGCTGAACAAAATGGCACTCTCAAAATTTTGATTGGATGTGTTTGGGAGAATGCTGGGCGTGGGAGGGGGGCTAGTTGCCCTCCAATAACTTTCGACTATTTAAAAGGGTACTAGCCCTTCGAATTTCCAATCGAATGAGCCTGTTTTGAAGTTTCTACGACAAAGCCTTCAATAAAAACCTTATATGCCCCCAGGGCATAACTTAAAACCCTTGCCCTGAGGGTTGCGGGGGAGTGTCCTCCTCAAAAACATATTTTCTATATGGAAATCAACTACGCTGAACAAAATGGCTAGCTCAAAATTTTGATTGGATGTGTTTGGGGGAGTGATGGGCAAGAGAGGGGGCTAGTTGCCCTCAAATCACTTTCGACTATTAAATAGGTCACTAGACCTTTGAATTTCCAATCTAATGAGTTTTTTTTCAAGTTTCTACGACAAAGATTTCAATAAAAACCTATATGCCCCCAGGGCATAACTTATAACCCTTGCTCTGAAGACTGTGGGGGCAGTGTCCTGCTCAAAGTAATTTCCTGAACTTTAACTGCGTGGAACAAAATGGCTATCTCGAAATTTTGATTGGATGTGTTTGGGAAAATGGTGGGCGTTGAAGGGCTGTTAGTTGCCTTCCAATTACTTTCGAATATTAAAAAGGGCACAATACATTTCAATTTCTAATCGAATGAGCCCTTTTTGAAGTTTCTACGATAACGCTTTCTATAGAAACTTGACTTGCCCCCAGGGCATATCTTACAACCCTTGTCCTGAGGGCTGTGAGGGGGATGCCATCCTCAAAGACCTAATTCCCAGAACTTATAACTACGTTGAACAAAATGGCTATCTCAAAATTTTGATTGGATGTGTTTGGGGAAAAGGTGGGCGTGAGAGGGGGGTAAGTTACCGTCCTATCACTTTCAACTATTAAAAAGGGCACTAGACCTTTGAACTTCCAATCAAATGAGCCTTTTTTGAAGTTTCTACAACAACGCCTTCTATAAAAACCTTATATGCCCCCTGGGCATAACTTACACCCCTGGCCCCAAGGGTTGTGGGGGAGTGTCCTCCTCAAAAACATATTTTCTATCTGGAAGTCAACTACGCTGAACAAAATGGCTATCTTAAAATTTTAATTGGATGTGTTTGGGGGAATGATGGGAGAGAGAGGGGGCTAGTTGTCCTCAAATCACTTTCGACTATTAAAAAGGGCACTAGCCTTTTGAATTTTCAATCCAATGAGCCTTTTTTGAAGTTTCTACGACAACGCCTTCTGTAAAAACCTTATAAGCCCCCAGGGCATAACTGAAAACTCTTACCCTGAGGGTTGTGGGAGAGTGTCCTCCTCAAAAACATATTTTTATCTGGAAATCAGCTACGCTGAACAAAATGGCTATCTCAAAATTTTGATTGGATGTGTTTGGGAGAATGATGGGCGTGGGAGGGGGGCTAGTTGCCCTCCAATAACTTTCGAACCTATTTAAAAGGGTACTAGCCCTTCGAATTTCCAATCGAATGAGCCTGTTTTGAAGTTTGTACGACAAAGCCTTCAATAAAAACCTTATATGCCCCCAGGGCATAATTTAAAACATTTGCCCTGGGGGCTGTGGGGAGTGTGTTCTCCTCAAAAAAATAATTTCTTTATTGAAATCAACTCCGCTGAACAAAATGGCTATCTCAAAATTTTGATTGGATGTGTTTGGGGGAGTGATGGGCGAGAGAGGGGGCTAGTTGCCCTCAAATCACTTTCGACTATTAAAAAGTTCACTAGACCTTTGAATTTCCAATCAAATGAGTTTTTTTCAAGTTTCTACGACAAAGATTTCAATAAAAACTTATATGCCCCCCAGGGCATATATTATAACCCTTGCTCTGAAGACTGTGGGGGGAGTGTCCTGCTCAAAGTAATTTCCTGAACTTTAACTGCGTGGAACAAAATGGCTATCTCAAAATTTTGATTGGAAGTGTTTGGGGAAATGGTTCGCGTGGAAGGGGTGTTGCCTTCCAAGTTGCCTTCCAATTACTTTTGACTATTAAAAGGGCACAAGCCATTTCAATTTCTAATCGAATGAACCCTTTTTTAAGTTTCTGCGACAACGCGTTCTATAAAAAATTTACTTGCCCCCAGGGCATAATTTACAACCCTTGTCCTGAGGGCTGTGAGGGGGTTTCTACGACACTGCCTTCTATAAAAATCGTATATGCACCAAGGGCATAACTTTAAACCCTTGCCCTGAGGGTTTTGGGGAAGGGTCCTACTCAAAAACATATTTTTCTATGTGAAAATCAACTACGCTGAACAAAATCCCTATCTATAAGTTTTGATTTGATGGGTTTGGGGAAATGATGTTCGGGGGGGGGGCTAGTTGCCCTCCAATCACTTACGAATATCAAAAGGGGCACGAGCCATTCCAAGTTGCAATCGAATGAGCCCTTTTCGAAGTTTCGAGAACAACTCCTTCGATACGACGTTCCCAGGTATGGAAAAAAATACATTGTGCCAACATCGTTCTTTACTTAGGCAGCGCTATCGCGCTGCCTATGATTTTATTTTAATATTATCAGCCTTTGTAGTACTCGTTACAGAAGTAGTGGTCTTAGCGGTAGTAATGGTAGTAATAGTAGTAGTAGTTGTAGTAGTAGTAATAGTAGTAGTGGTAGCATGCAAGTATTGCCTTTTCAGTCAATTGATCATCTCCCTTGCCATTCCCTGAAAGTTAAAAATTAATATAGGCAACTCAATCATTCCTGAGTTCCGCCCTTTTGACAACCAGTATGCACATAACGTGTTTTGATTCAGTTCAACAGTCCCCTCAACATTCTCTGAAAGGCTCACCTGAATGCCCTTCATCTTTTTTAAAAGTAAAGGCTAAACAAACCCATCTTTCTCAATAGCATATACTATTTGTAAACAATGAATAAATTGCCTAACTTTAAGCCACTGCCCTGAGGGCTGTGGGGGGGGTGTCATCCCTAAAGGCATAATTAATAGACCTTTCAACAAAACTGAACAAAATAGCTGTCTCGAAATTTTGATTGGATGTGTTTTGGGAAATGTTGCCCTCCAATCTATTTTGACTCCTAAAATGGGCGCCATAACTTCCGATTTCCAATCAAATGAGCCCCATCCGAAATATATACGACCACCCGTTCCATAAAAACCTTATATGCCCTCGGTGCATAACTTACAATTCTTGACCCTGGGTTCGGGGGGATGTGCCAATCCTGGAGGCATTGCTATATGATCTTTGAGATATTTTGAACAAAATGGCCAATCACAATTTCTATCATTTGCTTTTGGGGAAATGAGGAAACAGGGGAGAGGCTAGTTACACTCTTATCACTTTTGACTTTTAAAGAGCGCACTAGAATTCTGATTTTCAATTGATCGAGTCCCTCCGAAGTTTATAGCGACCACGGCTTCCATAAAAACCTTATATGTTAATAATGGGCAACTGTTATATCTCATAGCCCTTGTCCCGAGGACTGTGGGGGGTTGTCATTCCCAAAAATATAATTACTGGACCTGCCAACTATGCTGAACAAAACGACCAATTAAAAATTTTGATTGAATATGTTTGGGGAAATGGTGGGGCTGGTTACCGTCCAATCACTTTTGACTCATAAAAAGGGCACTAGAACTTTCAGCTTCCAATTGAGTGAGTCCCTTTCGAAGTTTCTACAACAACTTCTTGTATACGGAGTGCCTTTGTCAGAAAAAAAAACCATACATTGTGCCTATATTGCTTTTTACCTCGGCAGTGCTATTACCTGGCCTATGATTGGCTCAGATATACCAGACATCCATTTTAACCAAACGAACTAATTATACCAATATAAGAGGACATTTATGACAGAAAAATTGACCCCTGCTCGAACTAGGCAATGAAGACATTGTCAAATGCACCCGAAATATCCACCGTGTAAAAATAAAGTGGCCTTTTTTGCATTTTTACCGAAAAAAACAGCCGCCCAAGTATATAATGGGCTTGAGAACAACCATACCTGCTCTGAACCCAACTTGATAATCCGAAAAATCACATTTAGTCAAAATTTCAGGCATGACGGCACATTCAAATAGCTTATTCATGAAGCAAGACACTGTAATTGGTTGATAACTACAACACTTATCTGCGTCTTTCCCTTTTTTAAAACCACTGTTACGATTCCTGAAAGAAAACTATCGGGAACTAACGACTTAGCTAAACACATCTGAAATAAGAGCTGAATGTGTGTTAATAATAATGGACACTTAATGGTGAAGTGATTATAACACAGACCATCCATATCAGGAGCACTTGACTTCCTTACTATCTTCAAAGGATAGTAGATATCAGCACCATATAATGACAATATATGGGCTTGCTGAAGAACTTGAGGAATGATATTTTCCATCTAGGAAGAAAACACGGACTGGATAGATTGATTAAATGTAGAAAAAACGAGTTATATGAGCTACAAAATCACCAATTTGGAGAACCGGAATGGTAGAAGGCACACACTTGCTGCTATTTATTACATTGGCTTCGGCTTTTATACGGCTTGATTTAAAGAAGATCTAAACTGACGTTTAGAATTTTGTTTAATTTTAAGCACTTCGTCAGGCTTGGACCAGACACAAGCAATACAAAGGGGTAGCCAAAACTTGGTGCGTCGTTTACCTTTTTCCATATCAGGGCACGTATTCCAGGGCCGCTTTCTGCTGCTGATTCTAACATGTTCGACAGGAACTGAGGCTGAAGCAGTTGACTTCAAACAAAACACAAAAACTGTTTCCTCAAAAAAGGTTTTTAAAAGAAAAGTAAAGGGCTATATTAAACTAAAAATGAGCAGAAATAAAGTCAAATAATTTTCGAAGCGTAAAACTACCAAAACATAACCATCAATAAATAACTGAGACCCAAAAGGAACTGAAATTACAACAAATAATCGAGCCGAACTCAACGCGAGCAGAAACTATGATGAGTGGGGCTGACGCCCTTCCCCCTGCCTTCTGAAGACTCATAGTAGTGGTAGTAGTCGTAGGAGCAGTAGTAGCAGTAACAGCATTAGCAGCAGTAGTATGCACATGTTGCCTTTTGGCCTGTTGAACATATCATGATACCCTTGAAGTTTCAGCTTGATATGGTAAACTGTTCCAATGATATGGCTGATATGTCCTTTTGACAATCTGTATGCACATATTATGTACTGATTTATGTACAGTTTTCCTCTCAACTTTTCCTCAAATTTTCACTTCAATACCCTCAGGCTTGGTAGTACTTGCTACAGAAGCAGTAGTTGTAGTTCCAGTAGTAGTAGCTGTAGTAGTAGTAGTAGGTGTAACAGTAGTAGTAGCATGCAAATACTGCTTTTTTGGTCCATTTATCATCCCTCTATCATTTCCTGGAAGTTCCAAATTAATACACACAGTCATTTCTGAGTTACGCCCTTTTGACAACCTGTATACACATACGTGTTTTTATCTAGTTCAACACTCCACTCAACATTCTCTGAAAGGTTCGCCTGAATGCCCTTCGTCTTTTTGGACGCTAAAGGTCTAACAAGCCCACCTTACTCAATAACAATTACTATATGTAAACAATGGGCGAATTGCATAACTTACATCCCTTCCCTCAAGGGCTATGGGGGTTGACATCCCAAGAGACATAGTTACTAGACTTTTCAACTATGCCTGCACTAAATGGTTATCCCAAAATTTTGATTGGATGTGTTTGGAGAATTGATGGGCGTGGGAGGGGGGCTGGTTACCCTCGAATCACTTAAGACTCTTGAAAAGGGTACTAGAACATTCAATATCCAATCGAATGAGCTCCTTTAGAAGTCTCTACGGTAGCTTCTATATGGAATGCCTTGGTAAAAAAAATAATAATAATACTATGATTGTTTGCACCTCTGTTTATTTCGACAATATTTAATTAATTTTTTTTGATATGCATATACATGCTTAAGACTGCACATTGCTGAAAATATCTGACAGGCCATACTGGGAAAGACTGGTTGAGATGATAAGACATTTTTTTTTTTAAAGAACTTGCTTGTTATTTTTAAGGCTCCAGTTGTTTATGTTTTAACTCTTTTAGCTTGTCTGTGATTACTTCCAAGATAACCCTGAGTCTTTTTCCTCTGAAATAAGGGAATTTGAAGGATGTCGATATGCAGCTATCAATTGTGCAAAAGATACAAGTGGTTGTGCTGCACTCAAGAAATACTTTTGTCAGCTACAAATGCTGTTAAATCGTCTACCCAAAGATGAGAAGTTAATGCCATCTTTCAATTTCACTTGGTAAGGCAACTTCTTTGTCAAAATTTTTCTTGTGTTTCTTTTGCCTTTTTTTAAC
Organism: Artemia sp. Qi Xiang Cuo; assembly: GCF_049724085.1. Classification (NCBI taxonomy): domain Eukaryota; kingdom Metazoa; phylum Arthropoda; class Branchiopoda; order Anostraca; family Artemiidae; genus Artemia; species Artemia sp. Qi Xiang Cuo. Next base: position 34,999,613 of record NC_142803.1, on the reverse strand, counting down.
GTAAAAGATAAAAAATAATTAAAAAATAGACCACAGCTCATTGAAATTATGATAAAAATATTTATCACAAATGTTATAAATCCATAAAAGTGTAAAAGAATATAGATTCTCTAAAGAAGAAGTTTATAACACTGAACAAATGAACTGAATGAAATAAAAAAAAAACACAAAAAAAAGAAAAGACAAAGGCAAAACAAAAAAGAATCTGTGTCCAAATGTCCAAATCCAATTTAGGTAATGTTATTTGGCATTTGAAACATTCAAATACCTACAGATTTCCAAGAACGTTTTGCTTTAGTTACTTTTTTCTTTCTACGATGGGCTTTGAGTAAAAGTTGGGAATTTTGTAATTCAGATAAGAAGTTCAAAAGTTGAAAGAAACTCAAAAGTTAAAAAAATGCTATGATTTGAGCCAATCAGATTTTTCATTGAATATTCTCATTGGCTGAAAAATCATATGAAAAGTTTTCATTGACTCAAACTAGCGCTAGCTAAATCTCGATATTATTAAAATCTCATTATGGAATGGGCCGTGTATTCTCTGAAAAATAGAATGCCTATGTTCAGGGAAAAATGTTTAGTATTCTAAAAAAAAAAAAGAAAAGAAAACATAGCCATGCTAGACGAAGAGTAAATCCCGCATTCTTTGGGATTCTCCTTGATGGTGTAGACCTACTTGTGGAAGCCATAAGTCGTCTTGAAAAGTATAAAAAATATAGAAATTTATTGAACTCCTTAATTCGTAAAGAAGTATTTATTACTCCCAGATGTTCTCTAAATTCGGCAAGAATATGATAAAAACCTGGCAACTTATAAACACAGTTCTTCATCCCAATTCCAAAAGAAATAACTTGCCAAATAAAACTATTTCTAAAGGGGGAACATAACTAATAGTAAGGTCATAATGGATGAATTTTGCTCTTACTTTGCATCCATAGTAAAATCAATTTCTGATGATATTTTGATTAGTGATTCTTCTACCACTGACTTTAAAAAGTAGCTCGGTCCTTCTTGTCAAAAATCGATGGCTTAGGATCCGGTTCCGAGTTTAAAGTCCAAAAAATCGTCTCTGAGCTAATAAGATCTTCCTCTTGTGGACCTGATCAAATTCCTGCCAAGGCTTTAAAGTTTATTTTGCCCTCTATTCTATCTCCTCTCACCATTTTTGATAAGTTATCCTTTTTGAATGGAACTTTTCCTAGTGCCCTAAAATCTTCCAGAATAGTTGTTCTCCATAAGGGTGATTCTAGAGATGATCCTTCTAATTATCGACCTATTTATCTTTTATCAGCCTATTGTAAAATTTTTGAAAAATGTATGTACTCTAGACTTTTGTCGTTTCTTGATAAAAAACAATTTTTCCATTACAATCAGTATGGTTTTTGCCCTAAACCCTCAACAGAGCATACTTGCATGGCCTTGATGAAGTTTATTCAAAAGGCACTTGATGAGGGTAGAATTCCAGCAGTAATTTTTCTTGGAATCAGAAAAGCGTTTGACAGTATATCACATACTATCCTACTCTCCAAAATGGAACACATAAGGGATACGGGGAAACTGTTATCATTGGTTTGAAAATTTATCTGAAAGGTCTATCAGTATTGACCCTAAGCTTCAAGATCGATTCCGTGTTGATTTTGGTGCCCCTCTAGGGTCTGTCCTAGGACCTGTTTTATTCCTTATATTTCTCAATAATCTTTTTATTGCTGTATCTGAACAAACTAAACGAAGTTGCTGTACTATTTGTGATCGCAATTTTGTTCCACCTAGTGATGCAGCTCAAGATCCGATGCTATTTGAATTTGCAGATGATAGTACTCTTGAGTGTTCAGAAATTAAAGATTCTTCCCTTATCAAGAAAGTTTATCTGTTCTAGAAAGAACCTTTGCTTGGTTCGATGCAAATCACCTTGCCCTAAATCTAGCTAAATCTAGTCTACTTATGTTTTTCCAAATCAGGTACTTCTTGTCCTTTGTTTCGAACTATTTTTACCACTCATGGTGATATAACGCTTCTACCTGATAGACATGTTCGATTTCTGGATATTTTATTGGACAAAACTCTCTCTTTCAAACATCACTCTGCTCTCGTGAAACTTAAGCTCTCCAGAAACCTAGGAATTCTTCGGAAGTTTTGTCATTGCTTCCGTGGTTCAATAATAAAGATCCTTTCTCACTCTCTCATTCAAGTGTCCGACAGTATGTACTACTGTCCAACAGTATGGCTATCAACATTCTCTTCTTTTTCCTTTCCCGTTTTCAAAATTTATAACAGAGCAATTAAATTAGTGTCTGAGGTGACAGACCAGCTCAGCATGAATTTATTGGATGGTCAATCCACATACATCTTTCTTTTCCCTTGTTTCATTTTTAAGTGTTTTCATGACCTCCTCTCTAATTTCTACAAGCAATTTTATCTATCTAATTTTAAACTACGAAAGGAAGCCTGTGTTTCTTTTTCTCTCAGAAATAACATGGATGTTTTCCCTCATAAAACCAAAACCATAAAATCCGGTTTTAAACAATTTTTAAGCCGCGTCTCCAACTGGTATTCCCTACACTTGCAGATTTGATTGTGTCATTCCTATGAACACTTTGAAAAACAGCTAGCCAACAACCTCCGACGCCTACAGAGCTATTTTTCTCCTTCGTTCTCTTTTTCCCCCTGTGTCTATTCTTTTCAATTTGTTTAATTCATTTATTTTGATTGGCACGGTAGTTTTTGCTGTTGTTTAATTTTTTTTTTCTTTTTTTCTTATTGTCATTCTGTTTGATTTCACTCTCACAGACCAAATAGCCTTTGTGGGGGTCTAAAGTTCTGTAATTTTTTCTGTGTTCCTTTTGAATAAATTGATTGATTGATTGAAAAAAAATGAAAGTTGAAAAAAGTTGGTTTTGTATTGCAATCTGGTTGCATTTTTCAGTTTACTGGACGCCTATTTAATAAACGAACTTGAGGAAACCACTTTTGTGATAGTTTATTTCTGTCCTAGGAGTTAGTTTAAATGAAGAAACATTTTTTCAGAGAAAAAAAATTGCCAACACAAGGAGCTAAGTGACTATTTGCTAAATAATTCCAGAGCAAGTGGGAGTAAAAAAAGATATCCCATGTTTACATTAATGTTTATTTGTGTGAAGGGGGACTGAAGAGGGTACAGACCTAAGGGTTCTATTTTAGACCCTTTAATCAAATGGATTCAAAATCGATGTATGGCTCTGATTTCAACAAGATTTAATAAGTCCAGCTTTGTGTTAAATTGTATCAATGACGCCTCTGTTTTAATAGTTGCGTCTTTTGGTATACTTCCTCCTGGGGCTGCTCGGATCATGTCACCCGAGAGCCACGCTTTTGTGCCTTTTAACTGTGCTGATGAAAATGGTTATCTTGTGTCGTACGGGAGTGCCTAGAGGAACACCGGCGTTGATGGATCGTCTGTTCTATGTGATTAAATGAAAAAAAAATTATTTTTTTTTCAACTGAAAGCAAGAAGCAAGATTAAAATTGGAAACGAACAGAAATTATTTTGTATATGAAGAGGTTGCCCCATTCCTAAATATCTTGCTCTTCACGCTAAATTTTTTAGCACTTTCAAAAAGCTTCCTATTCTAATTTAATGGCCCTTGTGTTTCAGGAGTCGCTCTTAAAAATTGGGACAAACAGTCAAGCTTTAGCGTAAAGAGCAAGGTATAGAGGATGGGGCAACCCCTTCATATAAGGGATAGTTTGTGTTGGTTTTGAATTTTAATGTTGCTGCTTACTTTCAGTTGAAAAAACTTGTTTTCTTGTATTTCATTTCTGATCATTTTTCCAATAATGCTGGTAAATATGGCTCAGCCTCCACGAAAAATTCCCTTTTTCATGGGAAACTAATCTGCGGAAAGTTACTCCCACTTAAAATACACCCTCCCGTATAAGTCCCTTCTGGACAATTCCATCCTCGCTAAAAATTTCCTCCCCCATTTCCTCCGTAAAACTTTTTGCAGAAGATTCAGCTTGAAAAATTCTCCTTAGCATACTTTCATTTGAAAAATACTTTAAGTTCTAATTGTTTTTCCAATCACTATAAATCCCCCCTTCCATGGAACTTATTTCCTGGAAATCCAAACACGCTAAAAAATTGCCTCCGGACAATTTCCCTGGAACATCTCCACGTGCAAAATTAAGTAGGCAAAGAGAAAGTAAAGCAAATAAAAATAATTTCGTATAGGGATTATGTCAAATCCCCTCTGTGAAAAATTTCTCCTGGAAAGTTCACCCCCATAAATTTAACTTGGAAAATTTTCACCATGGAAACTCACGCCTAGCGCAAAATCTCCGTCCCCCGAAAAATGTCTGTATACTTCCCAATAAGAAATACTATACGTAAAAAAGGACAAATTTTACAACCTAAAGACTTATTTACAGGGTCTGGGGGGGGGGAGTCATGTTATCTCCAGAGGTGTAGCTTTGGGACTTTTCAACTAAGTTGAACAAAATGACTATCTCAAAATTTTGATCGGACGATTTTGGGGAAAAGGGAGCGTGGGAGGGGGCTAGTTACCCTCCGATCATTTTGGTCACTTAAAAAAAGGACACTAGAAATTTTAATTTCCGTTTAAACGAGCCCTCTCTTGATGTTCTAGGACCATTGGTTCGATACGATGACCCCGGAAAAAAAAAATGATAAACACACATCTTTTATCTTTCTTTTGACAAACAATACAAATTTCCGTATTTTTGATGATAGAAGCTTGAAACCTCTTCTCAATAGGGTTCTCTGAGACGCTGAATTTGATGGTGTGATTTTCATTAAGATTCTTTGACTTTTAGGGGGATGTTACCCCTTTTTTGAAAATCAAGCAAATTTTCTCAGGCTCGTAGCCTTTAATGGGTAAGACTAAGCTTAATGAATCTTATATATTCGGAATCAGCATAATAAGCCGATTCTTTTGATATTTTTATTGATATAAAAATTTCGTTTTTAGGGTTTCGGTTAAGTAGTGGTGCACTGTTAAGCAGGAAGGGTGTGCGAAAGCACAGGATGGCTGGCCCCCAGACCCCCATTGTACTTCCTGGCTGAAGGCCCACGAAACGGAGATCAGCACCGCCGGTTGGGACCTTAAGGGTCTAGTGTCGTCATACTTACTTACTTACTTCTTACTGTTGAGCCGTGTCGCTCCTTATTTACAGACCGTTACCACGAAGTGTTGGATGAGTCAGGGGAAAGTTTCAAAACCTATGATATATAGGAGACACATTGCAATGTCACTGCATTGACTTTGTTTAAAATACTTGCTGTTCTAGACAATTTGCTGTCTTTTCATGCTGCCATCTTTTCAAAGATATTTGATTATTAAAGCAAGTCCGATTTCTATCTACGATATCTACTAAGCTTCAAACTTTTGGTTTTCTTTTTTAAGGATTTTGGATTGTTGTAATCCCTTGTCAGAATAGAGAATCTTCAGTTGTAATAATTGCAAATTTTCGTTTTTTATAACCTTCCTACTGACATTATATAACTGGTTGCGTTTAAAAACTTTTTTTTTTAATTTTCTGGACTTGCTATAATCCTTCGCTAAGACGTATAAAAGTGTTTTTGCAACTATCAGTTTTTGTTCTTCACGTAATTAATTGCCCGTTTACACGGTAGTGTTTTCAAAAATATTTGATTATTGAAACTTTCCCGACTTCTAACAACGGTGCTAAGCTTGAAACTTTTGGTTTTCTTTTTTAACGTTTTTTAATTGTTGTAATCCCTTGTCAAAATATCGAATTCATCATTTGTAATAATTGCAAATTTCCGTTTTTGGGCCTTCCTACTGACATTATATAAATGGTTTCGTTCAAACCTTTAACCTTAATCACGCAGCGAGTGGATTTTGTCTAATGAAAAAACAAACTAATTTTAAAATTTTCAGGTTTTTTTCTAGTTTGAATTCAAACATTAAGTCTACGTAATAAGTACGTAATTTTTGCAGTCTACGTAATAACTTTAGCGATTCTGAACTGAACTTCAAATTTTTTCACTTTTTTTCATGTCTTAAAAAGACATTGCTTATACTTATAAGAAAAGAAATTCGGTAATAGTGTTCTTCTAACAACGATTTCTACTAAGCTTCAAACTTTCAGTTTTATTTTTTAACGTTTTTGAATTGTTGTAGTCCTTTGTCAAAATATATAAAAATATTTTTACAATTATCAGTTTTTTGCTCTTTGCGCATTTTAATGTCTTTTTATACTGAAGCTATTCATAAATATTTGATTATTACCACAAGTCCGATTTCTAACAACTATTTCTGCTATGCTTCAAACTTGAGATTTTAAGATTTTTGAATTGTTGCAATTAAAATATTTTTGCAATTACCAGTTTTTGGCTCTTTAAGCAATGTAATATAAACTTCTCCATACATGAAAATCTTCAATTTTTCCACATAAGTGTGACAACGTCATTACAATACTGATGTATATAAAAATGACGTCACTGACATAATTTTTTTCCTAAAATTAAGGTTCTTAACGAATTTACTCAAACTTCTGACCTATACCAGATCATTTGTTTAGGCCAGAATATCCCAGGATGCCAATTTTCCTGAAAAAATATGGAGCCGTTTTCGAGAAAAAATACATGCAGACATATGTAAATAAATATACAATTATTGTATATATATATATATGTATATATATATATATATATATATATATATATATATATATATATATATATATATATATATATATATATATATATATATATATATATCTTCCTGCTTTAAATTAGTTTTATTGCAGGACAGATAATTACGCTGGTATTACTTTCACCGTCAGTGATGTGAAGTACGAACTGGCAGCAATTCTCTACAACATCGCCGCCCTTCACAGTCAACTTGGTCAAATTGAAGAGAGGTTTTCATTTGATGGTATGAAAGTTGTCTGCTCCCATTTCCAATGTGCTTCTTGGGCTTTCCAAAAAATTAACAAAAATTTTACCCAGCCTCGTGGCACTGATATGGCACCAGACTTGATGGAGTTGTTTGAGATCGTCTGTTTGGCTCAAGCGCAAGAGTGTATTCTTGAAAAATGTGTTGTGGACAATCGTCGACCCGTTAACACTGCAAAAATAGCTGCACAGATAGTTGATTATTATAAAGCTTCTCTGCACATCTTAGAAAAGGCAATGAAGTCCCAAGACGAAGAATCTCTCAGTGAATTTGTTGGTTCTAATTTGCTGAAACGGTGGAGAAAAGTTTTTGAGTTTAAGAATCTGTACTATGGTGCCATTGTTTATCTATTTCAAGGTATTTCTCGTTACTAATTTTAACATTGACAACAAAATATGTTAAGGAGGGTGAGGTCTTAGTGAAAACTAAGAACTGGGGAATTATTGTCAGCCAATGGACAAAAGAAAATATTTTGGCTCCAATCCACTCCCATTGATATGGAGAAATAAAAAGATAGAAATATAAAAACAACCTTGAAGAGTTAAAAGTAACCAAAAGAAATGCTTACGTTCAGGGCCTGGAGAATATAGGCTTAAACAGAACTAAATTACAGGTTTTGATCGATAAAGTATGATGCCCGCGCATAACAACACTTCTTATAGAGTCTAAAAAAGTGAATCTATCTTGCTTTATTACCGTAGTGTTTGATGACAAATTTATATGTTTGAACCGGCTTTGTTAGGAGTTTCAAAAGCTCATTTTTAGGGTTAGGAAGCATGAAATGAGGCGATATAGAAATTATTTATTTTGGTAGGAAGGATGGGATATATTGGCAGGGAATAGAGCTCATGATGAATAAAGCAGCCTTTGAGCTTTGCTTAGATTGGAAAGTTATTCTGGTTGTACACTTTATGACGAAAAAGTGCAAGTTGTAAGTCATATTGGTATATGTCTCTGCAGGAACCGAGTGATGGATACAGTAGTGATTCAGATAAACTTTACATACAGTTACAGGAACAAATAGAATAGATCCTTGGTAGAAATATGGTATTGTTATTGGGAGACTCTAACGCCCAGGTTGGTAGAAATGATGATAAATAGAATTTTAGCTTTGTCAAATTTGGCACAGGGAAGTTAAATAGCAATTATAATAGACTGTTTCAGTTTTTTTTAGGAACAACAGTGTAGTTATAGCAATGCTGTATTTGGTTGTAAAATTGGCAATAACTTAACGTGGTACCTACATGATGAAAATCAAAACTGGCTGGGCCGATGCAGGACACCAGGGTATATAGGAGAGCCGTTATTGATGTTGAAATTTCTCAATGATGGATTTAATATGAATAAGAGGAAAGTAAAGGCAGAAGAGATAACATTTAAGTGTGGATTAGGGAGATGTTCGACAATTTCAGATTTTAGATGTGTGAGAATGTGTTGGGCCTTGATAAACTTTTAGGGAATGACGTTGAATTTTCTTGACATGAAAGTTGAAAATTTTTTTCGACAATATGAAAGTCAAAACAAGAGCTGTTTTGCAAGGTATGAGAAACATTGCTAAAAGGATTGAAAAAAATAGTTCAGTGCTGTAAGCGTAATATATGAGTTTCTGAAATACGGTGTTAGAGTCTAACTGCGTACCTTTTACTACGAAGTTAGAGGTAAGAAACTGGAGCTTATGAACTTGTTTCCAATTAAGTGAAAGTTTTTCAGTAACTTTATTAAATCTTCAGTTAAGCCGCTTTATAAGAAGGGTTTTGTGATTGTAGTAATTACAGTGGCATTAGCTTTCTTTGTGTAAGAAGCGAATTGCTTAGCATGATGATGCTTATTAGATTAAGAAGGGCTGTTTATAAAGTTTAGAGAGAAGAACGGTCTGGTTTTAGGGAGGGAGTGAATGCGAAGAGGATATTTAGGTTAAGAATTAAGAAGTGTCTGAATCATACAACCCTTTAATTATCAGTTTTATAGATCTTAAACAGGCATTTGATACAGCTAATAATTAAAAAGCTTTAGTGAAGATCCTATCCTTGTATGATATGCCAAATAAATACATTGAAGTTATTAGTTCTATGTACATAAACAATATTGCCATAGTTAAGGCAGAAAGTGAGGCTAGTAGTTGGTTCAGTTTTGAACCAGGAAATAAGCAGTGCTGTGTCTTATCCACATTTATATGGATTATTTTAATGGACTCTGTCCTAAGGGATACAGCAAAGGCACTGAAGAACATAGCATCAAATAGAAAGGCAAAACTCTCCTAGACTTAAATAATGTAGATGCTTTGAGTGTCCTAGTCCTAGATAAAGATGCTAGTGAAACAAATGAATTTTTGGAGATGTTGGGAGTTCAGTGCCTTTGTTAATAGTTGTAAGTGATGGGAGAGCGACTAACGCCCCTGTCACGCCCACCATTTTTCCAAACACATCCAATCAAAATTTTGAGATACCCATTTTATTTAACGTAGTTGAAAGTTCAGGAAAGTATGTCCTAGAGGATGACCACCACCCTCACATCCCTTAGGGTAAGGGTTGTAATTTATGCCCTGGGGGCATATAAGGTGTATATAGAAAGCGTTATCGTAGAAACGCAAAAAGGGCTCATTCGATTGGAAATAGAAAGGGCTGATGCCCTTTTTAATAGTTGAAAGGGATTGTAGGGCAACTAAACCCCCTCCCACGCCCTCCCTTCCATTTGTCTTTATGTTTAAAGACTAGATATTGCCTTAAGATTAAATCAAAATGTACTGTGTTAATGCTAATTCCCAATAAGGCATCTCAGTAGTATCCCAAGAACGACTGAGGGTATTATGTTCATACTTTCAGGGCTACTTCTGCTCTTAAAATTCAACCAAGTCAAAATAGCGTAACTGTATCCAAGCTATCAAAGAAAGTAAGCAAATTTTTTTGCGAATGGTATCAAGTTTTACATATCAGGTCAATTAGAGGAGGTATGAAACAAAATGAAACACTACTATTTGTGTCCAGGGCTAGTGCCCTTTTTAATAGTCGAAAGTTATTTGAGGGCAACTAGCCCCTCCCCCCCCACGTCCATCATTCACCCAAACACATCCAATCAAAATTTTGAGATAGCCATTTTGTTTAGCGTAGGCTAGTTGATTTTTTTAGGCTAGGTTTTTTTTAGAAGGCGTTGTCGTAGAAACTTCAAAATAGGCTCATTCGATTTGGAATTCCAAGGGCTAGTGCACTTTTTGATAGTTGAAAGTGATTGGAGGGCAACTAACCCCCCACACCCATCAGTCCCCCAAATATATCAAATCAGAATTTTTAAATTGCCAATTTGTTCAGCATAGTATAGTTGATTTGCAGATAGAATATAGTATTTTTAGGACGACACTTCACAAAAACCGTCGGGGCTAGGGTTTTATTATACTCCTTGGGGGCACATAAGTTTATTATAAGAAGGCATTGTTGACGAAGCTTCAAAACAGTCATATTCGGCTGGTTATTAAAAAGGCTAGTGCCCTTCTTAATAGTGGAAAGTGATTGGAGGGAACTAGCCCCTCCCCCACGCCCAACAGGTCCAATCAAAATTTTGAGATAGCCATTTTGTTCAGCGTAATTGATTTCCAGATAGAAAATATGTTTTTGAGGAGGACAGTCCCCAACAACCCTTAGGGCAAGGATTTTAAGTTATGTCCTGGGATATATAAAGTTTTTATAGAAGGCGTGGTCATTGAAACTTCAAAAGGGGCTCATTTGATTGGAAATTCAAAGGGCTAGTGACCTTTTTAATAGCCGAAAGTGATTTGAGGGCAACTAACCCCCCCCCCCCACGTCCATCATTCACCCAAACCCATCCAATCAAAATTTTGAGATAGACATTTTGTTTAGCGTAGGCTAGTTAATTTCCAGATAGAAAATACTTTTTTGAGAAGGACATTCCCCCACAACCCTCAGGGCAAGGGTTTTAAGTTATGCTTTGAGGCCATATAAGGTTTTTAATATAAGGCGTTGTCGTAGAAACTTCAAAACAGGCTCATTCGATTGGAAAATCAAAGGGCTAGTGCCGTTTTTAATAGTCGAAAGTGATTGGAGGGCAACTAGACCCCCTCACGCCCATCGTTAACCCAAACACATCCAATCAAAATTGGGAGATAGCCATTTTGTTCAGCGTAGTTGATTTCCAGATAGAAAATGTATTTTTGAAGAGGACACTCCCCCACAACCCTCTGGGCAAAGGTTATAAGTTATGCCCTGGGGGCATATAAGGTTTTTTTAGAAGGTGTTTTTTAGAAACTTCAAAATAGGCTCATTCGATTTGGAATTCAAAGGGCTAGTGCCCTTTTTAATAGTTGAAAGTGATTGGAGGGCAACTAGCCCCCCCCCACACCCATCATTCCCCCAAATACATCCAATCAGGATTTTGAGATAGCTATTTTGTTCAGCGTAGGCTAGTTGGTTTTAAGACACAAAATGTTTTGTTTAGTTGGACACTTCCCAATATCACCTGGGCATGGGTTTTATGCTTTTTCCTGGGGGATTATAAGGTTTTTATAAGAAGACGCTGTTGTAGAGATTACAAGACAAACTAGTTTGATTAGAAATTCAAAGAGCTTGCTCCTTTCTCTAAATTCAGAACTGATTGGAGGGGAACTTGCCCCTCCCCTATGTCTCTAATTCTCCCACACAGATCAACACAAACATTAGAGATAGCCATTTTGTTCAGCGGTTATTGATTTTCAGATAGAAAATATGTTTTTGAGGAGGACACTCCCCAACGACCCTTAGGGCAAGGGTTTTAAGTTATGTCCTGGGATATATAAAGTTTTTATTGAAGGCGTTGTCATAGAAACTTCAAAAGGGGCTCATTTGATTGGAAATTCAAAGGGCTAGTGCCCTTTTTAATAGTCGAAATTGATTGGAGGGCAACTAGCCCCCCCCCCACGCCCTCCTTCCCCAAACACATCAAATCAAAATTTTTAGATAGCCATTTTGTTCAGCGTAGTTGATTTCCAGATATAAAATATGTTTTTGAGGAGGACACTCCCCCATAACCCTCAGGGCAAGGGTTTTAAGTCATGCCCAGGGGGCATATAACATTTTTATAGAAGGCGTTGTTGTAGAAACTTCAAAAACAGCTCTTTCGATTGGAAATTCAAAGGGCTAGTGCCCTTCTTAATAGTCGAAAGTGATTGGAGGGTAGCTAGCCCCCCGCCCCACGTCCATCTTTCCCCCAAACACATCCAATAAAAATTTTGAGATAGCCATTTTGTTCATCGTAGTTGATTTACTGATATAACATAGACTTTTGGGGAGAATACTCTACCAGCGCCCTCAGGGTAAGGTTCTTAAGTTATGTAGTGGGGAAAGATAAGGTTTTATAGAAAGTGCTGCGAGAAAAACCTCAGATAAGGGCTCATTCGATTTGAAATTCACAGGGCTAGTGCCATTCGTATTAATCAAAAGTGATCAGTAATTTCTTGTTGTTGTTGTTGTTGTTTAGACCAGGGCACTTCGTATCGAAGGAGTTGTTGTGGGAACTCCGAAAGGGGCTCATTCCATTGAAAATAGAAAGGGCTGATGCCCTTCCACTCCCACCCTCCCAATTGCCCAATATGATTAAAAAAAAAATTTTGCCTTAAGATTAAATCAAAATGCACTGTGATAATGCTAATTCCCAATAAGGCATCTCAGCAGTATCCCAAGAACGACTGAGGGTATTATGTTCAAACTTTCGAGGCTACTTCTGCTGTTAAAATTTGACCAAATCAAAATAGTGTAAGTGTATCCAACCTATCAAAGAAAGTAAACAGATTTTTTTGCGAATGGTATCAAGTTTTCCATTTCAGGTCAACTAACTAGAAGAGGTATGAAAGTAAATTAAACACCATTATCTGCGTTCATAATTTCCAAAGGATTCATATTGTTAGAAATTGTAGAAAAATTTTCTCCAGCATTGAAATAGCAGGCACAAGTATAAAATCTTAAAAAAACGGAAAGATTTAAGGCATTGTTTTCGATTTCACTGCAAAAACTATGTCAATATAAAACGAACAGAAATTAATTAAAAAAACTTTTTCCACAAAATAAGTTTTTCAAGGAAAAGTAAAGAACTTCATTAAACAAAAAATGAGCAAAAATAAAATAAAATAATCTGCCAAGCTCGAAACTACCACAAATCAGCATCGAAAAATAAATGAAACCCAAAACGAACAGAAATTACAATAAATAACCGAGTTAAACTCAAAACGAGCAGAAATTAACATAAGTTGGGCACAAAACCCCTATGCCTTCCCAAGGCGAGAACAAAATTTGCACTTTACTGAAAAAATACAAATGAATTTGCATTGTCAGTTTAATATACATTTACTGATATATAGTAATCAAAATGTTAAAATTATTTGATCTATTAAAGTTATAAAAGTAAAAACATTTATATTTTGATTTATTAAAGTTAAGTTGGGCTCAAAACCCCTATGCCTTCCCAAGGCCAGAACATAATTTGCCCTTTACTGAAAAAATATAAATGTTTTTACTTTTATAACTTTAATAAATCAAATAATATTGACATTTTGATTACAAAATATTAGTATATGTATATTAAACTGACGATGCACATTCATTTATATTTTTTTCAGTAAAGGGCAAATTATGTTCTGGCCTTGGGAAGGCATAGGGGTTTTGAGCCCAACTTATATTAATTTTTGCTCAAACTCTATGTACTCAAACCTTTCAATTCTCTGACGGTAAAAGTGCTTGGTAGCAAAATCTGTTCCCATCAAAGTCCTCCCACAAGTACAAATTTTTATGAGGCACTCACAGTCGATTGCTTTGTCCTGCTAGTCACCCTTCACGCTCTGCTTTTATACATATTTAACTGTGAAAGGGTAATATTTTGTTTTGTTAAGATTTCAACAATTGGTTTATTGGTAATAGTTTTTATCAGAAGGTTCGTCAGAGTATTAGCTACAACAAGCACAGCGAAATACAGAACGGGACGTTTTTGCTGCATGTAACAACGGAATGATAGTGTTATGCAAAGGTCTGAGTGCTAAATTTATAATTGCGTATAGGTACATTTTTGTGCTACTGAAGATAAATATAGTTGTGTTTTTTGTATGTTCTGGCATTATATTAATGTTTAATTCGTACCAATTATTATGTGTTTTTTATTTAAATCAGTTTAATCGGTTTTCAGAACATAGGAGGCTGGTAAATATAATCTTTTGTTTTTTCCTTGAAGGTATGAACGCTGAAGAAATGCAAAAAATGGGTGACAGGATCTCTTATTATCAAGGAGCTATGGACAAGCTGAAAGCAGCAGGAGAGGTGCATAAAGGTATCCAAGAAACAGAAGCGTTTGGTGAAGCACTTGCAATTACTAGCACCTTTATTGGAAATAAACTACATGTATCAAATAAAGAAAATGAGTTTATCTACCATGAGGCTGCACCAGCACTAGCATCGTTGCCTGAGGTCAGAGCAGCATCTTTAGCTAAAGGTACTCTTTAATAATATATTCGTCAGCATAAGCTAATTAACTTGTTTATAATTAGAGGGTGACGAGATGGGTCTTCGGAATAAAAAGCTATTTGCCCACCTTATAAGTATAAAACTGAACCAAAATGAATGTATTTTTCGTTATTGGTTCGTGGTTTCACTTTTTGCCTCTTTTAGAGCCCGAGCTCAGTGTATTTGTCTTTTTTAGCCCCTCCCCCTTTTGATATCACTGATCGTGATTAGTATTATAAGTACTACCCACTCGCATGTAAGGCGAAATCTATAAACAGAACTTATGAGCAACCCCCAGTAAGTCGTAAAAACCGACTATTATATAATAAAAAGAAATAAAAAGCTATGTTATAATCAGAAAACAATAATGAGAAACTATTCAATTAAATAGCTACAGAAAATAATAAATATTGTAAAAAAAGGAATAAGGATATTCGGCAGGTTTGTTCCTCAATCGAATGTTTATTTTTTTAAATTAAGGATGAGATCCTTTTGACGCGAAAATTGTTATTGAAGTTCCGTTTTTTGGAGTTTGGTTTCTATTGACAAGGCTTACTGTTTGACAAGGCTTACTATTGACAAGGCTTACTGTTTGCTTGTAGCTTGTTATCACGAATATCTTCCTTTTTTTGAAAATATATAACTATCAATAGTCGTTCTTTATTTACGATGAAAGATATAAAAAAATTATGTATTCACAGATATGGGACTAACATCTCTATAATCAAGCATTTGATAATATCGATTTTCCAAGGATGCACCACTTCTTTGTTTCGGGGGGGGGGCTCTTATTTTCAAAAATCACGCCAAATTTATTATGTAACTTAAAATGTTTGCCATATTTTTAATCAATATAAGAGTATATCTTTTTGATTTATGTATTGTTTATAAATAACCAGTTTACATTTTTTGTTAGCATTGACAAGGGTGACTCAAGGGCTTAGTACGTAATTACTTTTAGTTACGTAATTGTATACTTCTAAATTTCCTTAAATTTCCACAATTTTCAGCAAGTGCGTGTTTTTTTAAATGATGCTGGAAATATTTTAGCAATAGTCTTTTCATGAATTTCTAGATGGTGTTGTTTGGAGAATTAGGAAACACTCCTAAATGGATTAGAAAAAAATCCAAGTAAAGGTTTTTAACTTAGAATGTACATTTTGGGTAAAAATAATGACTGTACTACCGCGCTTCGTAAAAATACACATGACTTTAAACCAGGTTTTGGGTAATCAGACTTTTAATGTAGCATTCTGTCATACTTAATTAAAATATGCTTTGTTTTGTTTTTTTTAAGTATCAACTTATTCCCATGTGAGCATGACTTTTCAATTAATGTATAAGCTTCATTGGTTCATTAACTGCCCTCCTAATCCTATGTAATGTATTTCAGGAATCCGTAGTCTTTTCTTTAGACGATTTTCATGCAGTTATCTTCTGCAGCCATATTTTATTTCGTTTGTGCGCTCAGACCTTTTATTCATGACGTGTGAGTCACACACATCTTATATGTAGAGAGTAGAGTACCCTTAAAATAGAGGGGTTTGAAAGATAAATGAATAAAGTTGCAAATTTACTCCAATAAATCAAACAATTGAACAAATCACGAAAAAACCCCAGTGTGTTTGGAAAAGTAAATGAATAGAATGCATCAAATAAATATAACAAGAAAGTAAATAAAATAACTTTCGTCTGTTAAATTTTGGAAAAAAAGAAAAAGGCTATGGATGGAGAGAATGCTTTTTTGATTTACGGTAAAAATTATTTCTTTTAATCTTAGTAATTTCTAACGACTCATTAATTTTAAATCTCGAGACTATTCCGGTGCTACTAGAATTTTGTCCCGTAAAACTAAGTAAAATTTGACTTACAAAATGCAAATTAATGATAAATAATAATTTTTTTAATCTCATATTAAGTTCGCCAGTATACTCTTTCTCATAAGAAAAAGTCGTTCAAAGAATTCATTTATACATAGACAAGCTCTTTAGGATAGCTCAACTAATTTTCCTATATACTCAGGAATCGGATTTGATTTCACTGACCCTGAGATAGCTGGTCCGGACATTTTTGGTCGGTTGATATCAATAGAAGCTCATGCTTCGTCGTCGCTGTATTCTGAAGAAAAAGCGAAATTGCTGAGAAATGTCAGTGAAAGAATCGAATCCAAAGATGACAAGCTAAACGAGTTTCTAGATATTCTACAAGTTGAAAACCTGGTGTTAAACTTTGAGAATCAAAGGCTTCCAGAGGTAATTCTTCTTTTTCTTTTATTTACTCTCAATTTGCTATATCTCCAAAATTGTCACTTATACAACTAGTACTTACTTACTTAATCCTCTCTCCAGAATGGCGCTGAGAGCGTCGTCAGCCTTCTCCACGAGGCGAGGTTAGCAGAAAGGGCCTTTACATCAGATAGCAAAATTTCAGCTTTGTACGGACATTTCCAGCCACTACTGATTGATTCAAAGTCATAAAGTATCTGAGCTGGAGTGTCGGCAGGCAATCGCAAAAGATGTCCGAACCAGCGAAATGTCCGCTGGGCAACCTGGTGTAACAAGGGTGACTGGGAAGTCATTCTTCGCAGGCGGTCATTGCTGACAAAGTCGGTCCATCGGATTCCCTCAATTGGCCGAAGCCACTTGATTGAAGAATGTCGAAATGGCACTGGACAGCTGCAGTTGCAGGCCATGTTTCAGCTCCGTACATCAGGATTGAATAGACTGATGCTCCAAGGATCTTCATTTTGTTGGCTCGTTTGATGATTGGCTTCTTCCAGCCCGGTCTTCCGTAGACGGCAGAGGCCTTGGCCGCGTGGTAGAAGGTTAGAAAATCTAAGTATTTTAATTGTACGCTAACTAATCCACTGGAAAAAATGCCTAGAAAAGCTTATGATTATCTATTTGCTGTCAAACTACCATATTGTTGAGTTTTAGTGACTATCAACAAAGATCAGTACTTACCTCGTGTACATTAACATGAACAGTTTAATATGGGCTCCTGGTCTTTTAGGCCCCGGCTCTTTATAGCTTAAAAAAAAGTGTATTTTCTGTGGCAGTGGTTTTTGAACTGGAATTTCGCATATGTCTACATGGAAATATAGAAGTGAACCTTTCCCAGGATTTTGTCAGAATGGGGTAAAAATTAAAAAAAAATCTTAACAGATTTACCAATTAATTTTCTATATTTGTCATATTATTTGTTTTATTTTGAAAAAACAATTTCCTGGGAAAGTGTAAAAACCTTGAGGCAGATCAGAAAACAAGAATTGTAAACAAGGTTAAGTAGATTGCTTTAAAGAGAAATCCAGTATTTTCTTAACGGTATAGTAATTACCGCAGTTATAGGCCCAAAAATCAAGGGACTCGAAGACCGCCACCCTTAAAAGGCCGCTAGAGGCTGAGCGCTCGCAAGAAAAGCTTCGAAAGTTTTGCTTTACTTTTATGACACTGAAACTGAGCTTTAAATTTATTTGCCACGCCACTTGCTATGGCACGCCAGAGTCTCCTTTATAATAATGCTAATTTTGTGTGCATAGACACAATATTTCAGATAAATCATGAATTAGATTTTATTTTGCATATTCACTGAACAAAATCTCTGGTTTGAGCAATATTAGAGAATAACCATTTGGTATAAATAAACTAGAAGAAAATGTACCTAGACCAGTTTGGTGTTGGTTCGTGTAAATATTTGAAAACTGTGAAAAACCAAAGTTTAATGCTATCCATTAAAAGCGAGCGTAAGAAATTTGTGTGACTTTTGAAGGGGGAGGGGGTAACACCCCCAAAAGTCAAGAAATCTAAATAAAAATCACACCGCCAGATTCAGCATATCAGAAAATCCTACTGTACAGGTTTCAAGCTCCTATCTGCAAAAATGTGGAATTTTGTTGGTTTTTTTTTTGGTTTCTTTTTTCCTAGGTGATCGTATTGAACCTGTGTTCCTAGAAGATCGGGAGAAGGCTAATTCGAATATAAATTAAAAGTTCTAGTGCGCTTTTAAATGATCAAAAATATGGGAGGGCAACTGCCCACTTCCTACGCCCCCTTTATCCCATTAGTCATTCGATAAAAAAATTTAAAGTCTTTTTGTTCAGCATAGTTGAAAGGTCAAATAACCATACCTCTGGGGATGGCGTGACCCCAGACAGCCCCTGGGGAAAGGGCTGTAATTTGTGAAATTTGTCTATTGTTTGCATATAGTTTTTGTTATCGGGAAGTAAAAATACATATTTCGGGGGAGGAGCGAATTTCTATGGGGAGAAGTTTCCGTGGGGAGGGAAGTTTCCGGAGATGAAATTCCAAGGGTAAATTTTAAATAGATGAATTTGCCAGAATTCCTGTACAAAATTATTTTTATTTGCCTTACTTTGTCGTTGTCGAATCAATTTTACATGTGATGTTCAAGGGAAATTTTCAGATGGTTTGAAATGGTGTGGGGGACTTTTTCGTGGGGAGATTTTCCACGGGAGAAATTCTCTATGGGGTAAATTTTTGCTGAAGAAGTTTTTCATGGGGGAATTCTTCGCGGGAGAAACTTTTCATTGGGTGGAGGGGGGGGGGGGGTTCCAGGAAAAATTTGCCACGGAGAGGTGGGTTTTCCGGCATGATTTGAAAAAAAAATTGGAAACTAAAGGAAAAACAAGTCTTTTTAACAAGAAATCGATTAATACCGATTTTCCGATTAGAAGTTAAATAAAAAAATGTTTTTTTCAACTGAAAGTAAGGAGCAACACTAAAACTCAAAACGAACAGAATTTTTTTCGTCTATGAGGGGGGATGCCACCTCCTCAATACCTCGCTCTTTCCGCTAAAGCTTGACTTTTCTTCCAATTTTTTAAGAACAACTCCAAATACTTAAAAACATTAGTGTCAAGAGCGAGGTATGAGGGAGAGGGCATCCTCTTTCATATTCGGAAAAACTTGTTTTTAGAAAAATTTAATTTAAAGTAACGAAAATGACCCACTGACTTCGGCAGACGTAGTCAGTGTTGAAAATGCTAAAGTTGTAGGATTTTGTAGTTGGAATTTTACTGTTTTATCGAATGCAACCAATTGCCAGGGGCGTATCCATATTTTTTTTTTTTGGGGGGGGGGTACAAAAACCTCCAAAAAACGCATACAAAATTTGTTTCTGTTCATTTTTATTACGTTTTTACGAGTCGGACAAACATTTCGGGGGGGGGGGTTCAAACCACCTACCCCCCCCCCCCCTTCTGGACACGGCCTTGCCAATTGCAGTAAATTTTTATTTTTTTAGGAGCTTATTGAACGTTGCGCTGCTTTTTCTGTGAAAACCGATGCCATCAGCGTGATGAATCGTTTAATGGTTGAATTAACTGACCAAACCAAGAAAGTTGAAGACACGCTTTCTTATTGTGATGAGCTTTTGAAGGTAATTTACTTTGTGTCGCGTTTTGAATGACTTAATTTGTCGGAAGATTTCTGAACCCCTTATAACCTCCCTTCTGGCTTGTGTCTCTTTTCTTTATTTTGTTGTTCATGTATAGTCAGTTAAGGTTTATGCCCCGTTTCAAATGTGCGATTTTTCGAAGAACCTACAGCAGTAACTTGACAAAGAGAGAAAACTCAATACAGAAACAAACAAAGCGAGACTATGGCCAGTAGAGAAAAGATAAAAAACCAAAACGACGTGGATATTTCACCTGTATAAAAACAAGGCTTCTTCAGCGCAAAAGAAGCAAAAATTAAAAATCTAAAATAAACTAAAAACACATAAAAACAACCACCAATATTAAAGTACAATTGTCGCAACAGATCCACATAGGTCACTGTCACTAATAGAGTTGCTTCGATGAGAACACCAAAGCAGCTGGATAAAATTGTCCCGAGTCACATCCTTTCCAGAATTAAAGAAACTGCTTAAAGGTCTTATTAACTGGAAACATGTATAAATGTTATTTTTCTGTAAAATCCCTTTAAGTTTGTCCCCCAAACCCGGCACATACGGTAAAGAGATTTAAAAATATTATAGAGATTTTAAATTTTATTTTAAAATTAAAATAAAAAACGCAAAGCTTCTCAAAGATGTAAATCAGTTAATGGATGAAACTGAATGCGAGCTATTTTAAAACAACAAAATTTCCATCTTTTGTTGAACTGATGAACGATAGGATTGCAGGAAAATAAAATACCTGATACTTTCACAGGGAATTCAGCTCAAAAACGTCCGCCAAAACAGACCAGGCCCAGAAGTAGACCAAGACCAATTCAAACAGTAGGCTGTATGAAAAATGTAGTTAAATATCGCTCTCTAGGGTTATAATGAAAGAAAGGTCGAGGTGGCTAGGACACGTTGTGCGGATGAAGGATGACAGATTGTCGAAGATTGTCCTTTTCGGCTAACCGTCTAGGGCTAAACGGAAAGCAGGTCATCCTCGTCTGGGGTGGGAGGACGTCATAATCAAAGATTTAAAGGAAATTGGAACTTCCTGGGATGGTGTAGAAAGGGAGGCTTTGAATAAATTGGGATGGACAAGGAGCATGCGTAGCTGGGTCGGCCTCAGGCGGCTTGGTGCTGTAGTGATTTGTTAGTAATAGTAGTTTTACAGGGAACGTAAGCTTTAAAGTTACACATTACTTTGTGTTGTCTTCAGACATTTAGACAATTTCTTAAATTTAAAAATGAAGTTCTGGTTTTAACATAATGTGTTTATGTTTTGAAAGTCTAAAAAAGGTGTAAGCATATAGCCTCCAATCCTCTCCTTAATATAGGTTTATTATATTAGTTTTTGTTATATGCACTTGGCCGTTTATACTGCTTGAATATTTTCATTTTTAAGAAAAGTGGTATATTGTGCCAAAAAATTTCGTTCTCTCTGCATGAGGGAAGATGAAATTGTTTCCTCTGCTAAGGGTATAAAAAGAAAACATGAAAAAAAGTACGGATTTGTAGTCCTAAGACACAGCTGTTCTTATTTTTCTTTTAGTTATTGATTTTTTAAAATCAAAGCCCTTTGCCTATTATAAAAGCGGTTGCTTCTCTGCTTGAGGTCCATGCAGAAAAGATTTATATATACCAAAGTATAATCATCTACTGAACAAGTACAGTCAAAACTCTCCAAAAGTGTACCTCAGTACCCCGCGTACCTCAGCGCCTCTAGAGGGAAAATGTTGTACTACTTAATCGCTCCGACCCAATAAATCAAATTTAATACAGCTTTTACGGAACAAGTATAATCACCTACGGAACTTGTGATTTAGTCACCAAGTTCGCATAGGTATGAAATCGTCTCCGGATACGCGGACAAAGGGTCATTTTTTTGTGTGGAGAGGATAGGTTTTGTCAGTACTTGTTCAGTATGTGTTTATACTTTGATATATACAGACTTAACGGGATTGGGTGTCTAGTAATAAAAGGTTTTAGGTACCAGCACATCAATAGAAAATAATTCCGGCTAAACAATCTTGTATTTACTTAGTTAGTAACTTTAGTGCGATAAAATCTGTTTGTCGTCCACAAAGTAAAAAATACACGAATATTTCTTGAAATAGTCTCATTTTGTGTCTAGTGATACAAGATCTTTGATTAATTATTTTCATTCTTTCAGTTAGATGAAGAAAAAGAAGCAGCGTATCATAAAGTCATTGGAAAAAGGCCACCGTCAATGGTTTTGGCTGAAATTCGCCATGAAATGGAAAAATATAGAAATGCTCACAAGAAAGCCTCTGTTTCTAATGACTTGCTTCACAAGGCTTCAACTGCTCAATTGGCCAATTTGAAGATATTGAGTCAGTCCCTTGACGAAATTGAAGAGCAACTGCCATCATTAGGTCGCTTGCGCAGTAAGTATATGCTCTAAGCATGAGGCTAGGCTTATGTGCATGATATCCCTGAACGCGTAGTTTTTTTTTTTTTATTTTACAATGTTTCTTTTGCTGTTTTCACAGATATCCCCCTCCATTGGAAAACATTCAATGCACATAATTGATACCTTCGTACAATATTTTCGGGCCTTTTACAGAAAAACAGCCTTCTACTTTTCAGGGTACGTAAAGATGAAACATAAAACTCTATTGAAACCAGGCGAGAAAACTTAGTGATTGCTTTTTATAAAAGAAAGATCATAGTTTTATGGATTGTTAACTAAACTTAGATTATCGCGCATGTTTCTGATCGGCTATTTCACTGTTTCTTTATTGACCAAAATCCATGGTTCACTATAGATTTGCCAATATTGATATTTGACCAATAAAATTCAACAGTCTGATTTTATAAGGGTTTATTTCAAGACTAGGTATACCTGCACAAAGGAGGCAGGGGTCAAACCTTTATCTAACTGTGTAAGATCTTTGTTTTATGAAAGGCGGTATATAGTGGTGGTTGATGTCTTTCAAACAGCCAAAAATAGGCACTAAATAACAATAAGGCAAGAAGGTATGAGATGTCCGTGAGAATCGGTTCTGGAGGTCGTACCTAGTATAAAAATTTTGATATTTAAATGAGGGTTTAAATTGAATTTAATTTAGGGTCTGTTGTGACAAGTTTTATTTTATTCTTTTAAGGAAGGGGAGGTATTAGATTAAAAATGAGTATACTATATCGGCTTTTAACTCCAAGCAGTAATGGATGAAGTTGCCACATTGGGGAGAAAATGAATGTGCAATTTAGCATAAACCACTTATTTTTACTGCCCGCCTGCTGGGAAACTGTAAACCCTAAAATATTCAAAGATCGTTCGCTAAATCGAAGTATCTCATGTAAAATTGTAGTAGATGCTTACTTGCAAAGACAGTCGTCAAACGCTGAACCAACTTCCGTTCCCAAAGATGGGTATAGACTGTAAAGCAAGCGCTGGCATGTTTCCTGAAAGTTTCCTCCCCCCTTTAGTCATGAGACATAACAGGGAATACTTACCAAACTATTTATAAAATTTGTCACATTTTAATGAAAGCTCCTGACTGTAAGTGACGTGTTTAAACTGTTTGCAATACTCACTTGCCTTCATGCATAAAAAAAGCAACGGCGTATACTTGCTCTAATTGTCTGAGACCAACTGACTGATGTATAAGGTCTCTGGGGAAATACGCTCTTCTTTTCTTGTAATAAGTACTTCAGTTATAGGTATTAACATCACATCGTTGTTTTCAGATGAGGGATTGACTCGGTGTTACAGACACTTACCAATTATACAAAGTAAAATTTGCCAGATGTTGGATAAAAGAAAAAACGAAAGTGTCAAATGAACACTCAAAATAAGTGTCAAATTTAGTGTCACATTAAGTGTCAAAGTAAGTATATATATATATATATATATATATATATATATATATATATATATATATATATATATATATATATATATATATATATATATATATATATATATATATATATATATATATATATATATATATATATATATATATATATATATATATATATATATATATATATATATATATATATATATATATATATATATATATATATATATATATATATATATATATATATATATATATTATATATATGTATTTTCAATGCCCATGATTCAAAAGTTGTTTGTATAAAATTTAACGTTTCTAGCTTTGATAATTTAATTTCGTTTAGAAAAACAGATCTATAGGGAGATATAAAAACAGTTTTTCAAAAGCACGTTTGCTTATACTCCCCCCCCCTCCCCTAAATGTTTTATTTGTGTGCACCCATGTCTATAAATTATCTAATTCATTTCAGACACACCCCATGAGATGCATATGATGGAGATGAATCGACTTGTGAAAAAAGTAGAGGAAATGAAACGACAACGGGTTGTATTTGCCCACCAACTAAGAGAAGCTTTACAGGCTGATGACCTTACCAAGAAACTTGCAGCACTGCCACCAGACAGTAATCCCGAAACTTTATTTAAAGAAGAAATTAAGAAGCATGATCAACAGGTACCCAATTTTATAGTCTATACGTGAAAACTCTGCATTTTTATGCAAAAAGACCGTGATCAATTAGATTTTAGGTTAGTTAATAAGGTTCAAAACCTTTATAATTTGAATATATCGCTCTAATATAACGCAGCCGAAAAGTCGCTCTATAGTATGTAGTATGTCTGAGAAGTCACTTTACCCAGAATGAAACTCAATGATATTATTTTCAATTAGAACCTGTGAGCGTTTATGGCCCTTTCGCTTTAAGGTAATGTCACCAATACTTTAAAACAAAGGTCTCTTTTATTAAGGAGTAATTATTCCAAAATATTCTTCGGTATTCTTATTAGAAACGTTATTTTCAAGGAATGAAGTTAGTACAAAAGGGATTGAAAGGAAAAATACTTGCCGTATTCCGATTTGATTTGCATGAAACAGATTGACAAGGTATGAAGCTGGGTAAAACAAGAGATGTTCATCTGTAAAAAGTGGTGCTACACCTACATTAGTTCGAGACGGAATATTTAATAAAACCAGGCTTCAAGGCTCCAAGGTTTTTTTTTTTCTTTTTTTTTTGGTATACCAACTTTCGGAAACCACCCTATTTCTTTGTTTTTGTTGTTCTTGTTCTATTTACCAATTCTTTTCTTTTCACATATTTTGTACGGTGGTATCGCGATAATGCTACTAACACTATTTGGCATGTTCGCCCTAGTCAGCACTGTGTTGAGAGTAATCCGAACTTGTATTTTCTACAATACCTAAATTTATCTACAATACAATACAATAAAGAATTTTTTTGCTAAGTATATACCCGAGTACTTTATATAACGTGCTTATTTACGTAACTTAACATAACCTTGCGTAAATAAATGGCAGAAAAAGGAAAAAGAAAAGGCAGTTTTTCTTGTAGAATCTAAATATTAGTCATGCTGAAATAATTATAGGCAGCGCAATTGCGCTGCCTAAGTAAAGAACGATGTTGGCACAATGTATCGTTTATTTTTTATTTTTCTAGACCAGGGCACTATGTATCGAAGGAGTTGTCGTAGAAACTTCAAAAAGGGCTCATTCGGTTGGAAATTGGAATGGCTAGTGCCCGTTTTAATAGTCCAGAGTGATTGGAAGGCAATTAACCCCCTTGTCACGCCCACCGTTTCCCCAAACACATGCAATCAAAATTTTGAGATTTGCATTTTGTTCAACGAAGTTGAAAGTTTTGGAAATTAGGACTTTAAGGATGATAACCCCCTTAGACCCCTAAAGGTAAGGGTTGTAAGTTATGTCCTGGGGGCATATAAGGTCTTTGTAGAGTGTTGTCGTAGAAACTTCAAAAAAGCTCATTTAATGGGAAATTGAAAGGGCTAGTGCCCTTTTTAATAGTCGAAAGTGATTGGAGAGCAATTAACTACCCTCTGACGCCCACCATTTCCCCAAATACATCCAATCAAAATTTTGAGATAGGTATTTTGTTCTAAGTAGTTGAAAATTCTGGAAATTATGTCTTTGAGGAAGACATACCCCTCAGGGCAAGGGTTGTAAGTTATGCCCTGGGGGCATATAAGGTTTTTATAGAAAGTGTTGTCGTAGAAACTTCCTAAAAGACCTCAGAAGAACAAAAAGAACAGAAATTAATCAAAAAAACTTTTTGCACAAAATGGGTTTATCCAAAAAATTAAAAACCTCCATTAAACCGAAAATGAACAAAAATAGAATCAAATAATCTACCAAGCATACAACTACCACAAATCATTATCAATAAATAAATGAAACCCGAAACAAACAGAAATTAAAATAAGTCAAACTCAAAACGAGCAGAAATTAACCTGAGTAGGGTCCTAAACCCTATGCTTTCTAAAAGCCAGAATATAATTTGTACTTTACTGAAAAAAAAATTCTTTTAAATGTTTTTACTTTTAAAACTTTAAGAAATCAAAAATTAATTAAGATTTTAAGGAATAAATATCAGCATATTTATATTAAACTGAAAATGCACATTTTTTTCAGTAAATTCATTTGATTTTTTCAGTAAAGTACAAATTATATTCTGGCTTTTAAAAAGCATAGGGTTTAGAACCCTACTCAGATTAATTTCCGCTCGTTTTGTGTTTGATTTATTTAAATTTCTGTTTGTTTCGGGTTTCATTTATTTATTGATACTGATTTGTGGTAGTTGTATGCTTGGTAGATTATTTGATTCTATTTTGTTCATTTTTGGTTTAATTGAGTTATTTACTTTTTCTGAAAAATTTATTTTGGGGAAAAAGTTTTTTTGATTAATTTGCAATAAATAGGTATATTACATTATTGCCGTATATGGACGATTCATTATCGAAGGAAACCAAGTCCATTTTCAAAGTATTGGATCACAAAATAGGTGCAATTCGGTGTTTTGAATTGGATTGTTTAATATTTTAAATTGTTTGAATGGGTACCTGAGGTTTCAGCGCTTGCTGAACTACTCTAAAAATGCAAGAAATGTAAACCAAATGCATTTGTCCTGGGCTATTACTTGGAGTTGGGTTGTTTGGTTTGGGTTGTTCAGCTTTAACCACAGGGGATTTATAATTTTCATCGTGAATTTAACGGTGGCAGTTGATCCGCAACTTAGCTGTGGCAGTTTATCCGCAACTTAGCTGTGGCAGTTGAATGAGAATTATGTTAGATAGCATAAATTTTTCAGAAACGGAAAAATGCGTCCCGATTTTGAATTTTTGTTACTAGCCACTTTCCTATGCAAAGAAGATTTTTTTTCTATTTTTTCTTTTTGATTTTTAGGCATACGGTAAAAATTCATATCAAAAGTAGCCACTGTCCTATGCACAAAAGATTTTTTCTTTTCTTTTGTTTTAGGCAAATGGTAAAGATTCATATCAAAAGATTATATTTCCTTCTGTTTTTGCAAGTGATAAAAAGATATACAATTTGCTGTGAAAAACCAAAAGCTTCTCAATATCTTGTCAAAGAAATGAAATATGGGAAAGGGAACTTGATCAATCGATTGATTGTGCTGGGTTTAAAATTAGTTTCCTGACTTTGGGAACCTGTTCATAAAAACTTACTGCTATGGACTTAGTGAACTGTTAAACCGGACCCTTTGTACTGCTTCTGGAACTTACTTAAGAAAAATAAATTAGATCTCCGTAAAGAAAAGATAAGAAGCATAAGATTTTAGTTTTAATTATGGGAGTCCACTTCATTATATAAAATATTAAAGAAAGAATGCTATTTTTTTATCTACTTAAGTGTTTTGACAGGTTTGAGGTCAGTGTTGGCTTTGCTCTAATTAAGTACAAATTCGTATACCAGTGGATTTTCCTGGGTTGTTCCTTTCTGTCAGTCTTGGAGAGGCTCCCCCTGTTTCTCCTAAATGTAAGATAGTCTAGGGTTTAACAATGTAAGTCTAAATGATGAAATGTGATGTATAAAAACTGGTGACTAGAAAAAGAGGTAAAAGTGATAAATGTAAAGAAATTAAAAGAAAATAAACCACAATTTTTTAGTGCTATTTTTAAGTTTTAAAGTTTGGGTGCTAGTTTTAAGTTTTTAAGCTAGTTTTTTGCTATATAAACTGGAATTATTTACTTAGTTTTCTTAAAAAGTAGTGTTACCCCTGGACAATATGCTCTTGGGCAATTTAGTCAAATATACTAATGAAATGGCTTCCCGGAACATGTGTTGGCTTGCCTTTTCTAGGCTTTGTTTGAAAGTAAATTCTCAAAGCCAATTTTTCAGAATGAATTCAGATCATCCAGAGTTTTATTTCGAGACTGTTACGTTTTCTGGTTGTTCTTGCTACACAGAGGTTATGAATTCAGTTTATTCAGGTTTTGCTTGAAATAGGCCTTTTCCTTCATTTGTGTGTGCAAATAAAGTTATTTCTTCTGTTCTAGGTTCAGCTTATTGAGCAAAATCTTTATGCTCAAGAAAACATATTGCAAGCACTAATAGAAACAAATGCAAGATTTGCTGACACACGGAAAGCTATTAATGAGATCCTTGCAGCCAGAGATGACACTATAAAGGCTTTGATTGATGCGTATGATGCGTATGATGATCTTAGGGCAAAAACTGAAAGCGGAGTCGAATTTTATAAGAAACTGGATGAGAATCTAGATAAGCTGCAGAAAAGGCTGGGTAGTGTTTGCTCAGTGCAAGAAGAAGAAAGGGAAGAAACTTTGAAGAAGCGAGAAATTAAGAAACTTTATGGCGAGCCTGATTCTGTGCCTGGAGCAAGACTAAAAGATTACTTATTTGCGAGAACTTCAGCATCTTCTTACCCTGGATTTCGACCATCTCCTCTTGGTGCTGAGAATCCTAGTGTAAAGGGATATCCTCTTGACTCATATCCAAGTAGTTCCTCCAGTGCACCTCTTACTTATGCTTTTGAAAAAGTCAATTTGGGTCAAGAATATCATTCTCCTGCCTATAAAGTTCCGTCGCAAAATCTAATGAACTTGCCCTACCCTCCTGGCTCGCAAATGCCTACGATGGCCCCAGTGTCTGTTGCTACGTTGGATTCAAGAATGAAATACGGTGCTGCGTTTACTCCTCCAACACAAAATCAAGCGATGAAATATGGAGCAGATATGGAACCCGTTAAGTACTCTGCCCCAGCAAGCATCCCATATCAGCCATATCCTTCCACTATGTCACACGCAGCTGTTGGGCCTTTGCCTCATGGAAGCTATTATAATTCCTTGCCAGTTGGTAACTTGAATACAGGCAAGCCAAGTTCTGAGTCCCCTTTATCTTCAGCGTCTTCCGGTCAGCCAGTATATGATAAGTTAGCGGCCCAACAAATAAGTTTTAACCAGCCGTACGAACAACCAAAATCTGCAGTGGGTATTAACCAAGGTGGGTTTCCAGCTAGCCCAGTGGCTAGTTCACATCCACAGGCTTCCACTTTTGTATCTTCTCTAAGCCACACGGGTGTCTCTTTTTCTTCTGTACTTGCACCTTCTATGTATCCAAACAAGGAATATCAGCAGCAATATAATATGAATGGAACTCGTCACATACATCAGGTTACAAGTCCTGGATCAGTTACCGGCTACCCAAGAATGCCCTTGTCTCCTTTGGTCGTGAGCATCCCTAGCTCTACTCCATGTTCAGTTACTTTTGGGCAAAATCAACCCACTACTCCTGTACCAGGGCTGCCTCACAATTCGTCCGCCTCTTTAAATTTATCAACAAATGTAACATTTAGTACGAATTCTGTGAGTAGCTCTCAACCTTCTACTTATCAATACTCGCAAGTGGCAAGTAATTACCCTTATAGTCAGTATTCAACCCCAAGTATGCAAGCGACGCCGCTCGGTTGGCCTGGATCCTCTTCTGGAAAGCAACAATCTACTATTCATTCGTCAGGACCATTGCAGGCTCCTTTGGCCGCCTCAAAATCAAGTGCAGATTCGTCTTACAGTAGCACTGGGGTGAATACCTACCAAGCTTATGGGTACCAGTCATCATACGTCACTGCCAATCATCCCTATAATTCTAATTCAAGTGTGCAAGCAGCTCCAAATTCAACAGGTTTCCCCTCGTCTCAGTTTACTTCAAAAGAACCTGCACCTTCTGCTAATGTTTCCTACCCAACGAGTGGCCATAATTTCCCTCATTACCCACAAGCCCGCGGAGCGTTTCCTTCCCATCCTGAACACTCCATGACTGGTTCAAGCGTGAATCCTTTGCCAGTGATGCAGCCGAATAGCTACTATTCACAGACATCTCCAATTAGACAAGCCTACAGCAGCACCCATATTCAAGTCCGACCTACTTTCAAGAAGCAGGAATTGCTAAATAATGTTCTAGATTCAGTCAATAGCGCGCCGGTTAGTGGTGTAATACTGCAACCAACCCCAGCTGGATCTTCGACATCTAGCCCGGTTCATACGTCGAGAAGCTCGTGTGTGATGTCAAACGTTGACTTGCTTGCAGAACTGGATGCAGCGCTGTCAATGACTCAAGGTAATTGTTAGTTAATGGTAGTGTAGCATCTTATTTTTTCTACTTCTTTATTTATTTTAGCTAATCTTTGTCACTTTTCCGATGACTGAACTTTTACTAAATTTGGTAAAAAGTGTGTATTTTGGCAAAAAAATTAAATAAATAAATAAATAAAAATACACAAACATATAAATAATGCTTCTCGAAATTTAACTAAATGTCTACAATAAGTTCTCTTTGTAAACTGAGAATGAAGGCTTTTACGTTAGTTTAGAGGAAATATATTAGATTACAGAATAAACACAGGCAAGTCGACGTGCCCATTCTAACCTTTGAGTAGGAATAGCATCAATAGGCGTTTGGAAAACTTGGTCGTGTGTTGGAATTGTCGATAAACAATCCTGATAAGCTCTCAAGCGGCTCCTAAACTAGCCACCTTCAATTCAGCAATGTTTACGTGTTAACTTTCAATTATCTTGCGCCATTCAAACAATTCATGCTGTAGTTTAGTGAATGCCAACTGTTGAACTGATATCGGTAATGTAGCTAGTAGGGAATTTATGGCACATTACGTAAATTATTATTAAGTGACGCTCTGGGGGAAGGGAGGGAGTGTGTATTGCTCCTATGGACTGTTTACCTGGGAAATACACCTAAAAAGAAAGGGTTAAATGCTGGATGTCATTTTGCCATACCTTATTTCAATCGAACATGTTTTTCAAGAGTGACACTCGAGGGAAACGAATTTTTAAGTGTATTACTGCTATAAAATCGAGTTCGTCATGAACGAGCTAGAGATTTAGATATGGTAGGTGGGCGAAATCTTGTTAGTGACTTTGACTAAAACCACACTACTTTCTGATCATGAGAAACATCATTCAGATACCTTGACTGTATGCATAAAACCAGGTGTTGTGGTAAGTCTATAAAAGAGCCAATGGAGAAATTAAAAAAAAATTCTCGGTTTTAAAGTCCCAAATTGCGGAGCAAAATGTCATAGATTTTTTTTTATATGTTTGTGCATGAGAGAACGTTCTTCAGGGTTTTTTAGGATGGGAAATCTCCCGATTGGTTCATTCAAAAATGATTTTGTGTTCAAGGACAAAAAAATTATTGTCACTTTAGTGTACTGATGCTTTATATAGAAAATATCATATAGAATGCTCACAGTTTTGAATTTAATAAAGGGCTGTGACACTAAGCCTCACAACATACAAGAAAGTGAATATCATCAGATTAAGTTTTGACTTGTTCTTATAGATAAAAAAAATTTCAAAAAATGGAAATATTCAAGGCTGTACATAACTAAAACAAAATCAAATTTGACAAATTGAATATTCTGGTAAAAAAAAAAAAAAAAAAAAAAAAAAAACCTAGTAGCTTTCCTCAGTAAGATCAGCCTTAATGCTGAACAAATAAAAATTAAATTTTTTAGGTGAAGAGACAATATTTAAATGAAACAGAACTGTGTCAAAGTGTGTATTCAAATTCAAATTCATTTAATTAAAAAACAAGACATAGCTCTCGTGGGCAAAGCCCAAATATGATGTCTCTTAGTCATAATTAACAAAATAAAGTTGTCTAATAAAACTTCGTCAGGATAAATGAACTAGGGGATAAAAACACTTGAGATTGAGAATAAAATTATCTGGTAAAACTTCGTCAGGATAAAAATAAACTAAACAATTAAAACACTAGAGATCATTATAATATTTGACAAAGCTTGGCACAAAGCTTTTACTATAACGCATGGTGTTACGGTGGACTGGGGTTAGTTTTGGGACTTTCTCAGCCACTTCCCTGGGGGGACGAGATCTTATAGGGACAAAAGGTGGGGGAAGGAATGATCGGTAGATGGGATGTTGAAGGAGGGTGGAGCCAAATCTTTGGCATAATTTTCCTCGGCGGGAAGAAAGGGATTCAAGTTTAAATTCCTTGAGGTAAAAGGAGTAAGGTAGAGGGGAACCGCCATAAATGATTTGCAGTGATCTCTTCTGAACTCGTTCTATTTTATCAATTTCATCCTGGGTAAGGGCAAAGTGCCAAACCGGACAAGCATATTCAACTAAGGGGCGGATGAAAGAGTGAAATATTAGTTTCAGCTTGTCCTTAGGAACTCGAAATTTGTTCAGTGTTTTTAGCATTTGGATTGCGCCGTTAGCTTTTTTTACAATTATCTTTGTATTTTCCCGCCATGAGAGATCAGAAGAAATCACCACACCAAGTAAAGTTATCTTATGGCTTATTAGCTCGGAAGCGATAGGAGGTTCGAAAGTCAGTAGAGTATTCTGAAGAAAAGAAAATGTTGTGACCGAGCCTTTGTCCTTATTCACGACCATATTTAGTTCAGCCGCCTCTGAGGTAACTTGGTCAATGATACCAGCAGCATTGCTCTTCGAATCCTTAGATACGATTTCCGTTAAGGACAAGTCGTCAACGTATTTCCATCTGTCCCCCAGCTTAGCAGTAATTTCATTTATCATGAGGAGGAAGCCCAGCGGCCCGATCACAGTTCCTTGTGGAATTCCACAAAAAAAAACTGGCAGAAAAGTGGAAAATTGGTCTTTATACTTCACAGGTTGCTCTCTATTTGTTAAGAAGCTCTTGATGATTTTAATAATAAAGCTGGGTATATTTTTTTTTCAACCATTTTTTCTAAAAGGATTTTGTGATCATCAAGGTCAAATGTTTTTCTAAAATCAATTGCAATTAAATTTATCCATTTTCCACGTTCATCCAGGTGTTTTAAAATAAAATCAATTAAATTAACGAGGTAATGAACTGTCGAACACTTAGGGATGTTACCAAATTGCTTTCGATCAGTTACTTTCAAGAGATATTTTTTCAGCCATGCGGCAACAAAGCTTTCATATATTCTGCTAAAAACTAACTTAACTGTGATCGGCCGGACACCAGAGAAATCATTAGCTGCTCCTTTCTTTGGAATGGGAGTAATAAACCCTTTCTTCCATTTCTTTGGAAAATATCCTGTTTTGTTATATTATTGAAAATTATCTGAAGGGGAAATGATAATTTTTTAGCAAATGCTTAAATGAGAGCAACTAGAATGTCAAAAGGGGCAATGGAAGTTCTTTCTAACGAAGAGAGTTTACGGATTATAATTGCCGAGGACATATCATCAATTAAATTATTATCTGAAGAAGTCGTTAAATGTACTGAAGGATCCTCGGGTGGAAGAGGGGGGTAAGACTGCACAATTAAAGCCAAATGGGCATTTAAATCATTTGCGGTTTTCTCTAGAGGCTCCTCCTTCATGAAGTCAACTGGTTGAGAACTTTTGCCAGTCAGACTTTTTACTTTTACTGAAAAACTGCGACGGTTTGGACTCCAAAAGATGGTCAACTTCATTTTCCTAGTAATTTACTTGTGCCTTTTTGATTTCCTCTTTTATTTGGTTTGCCAACTGTTTTGCTTGGTTCACTTGGCCTTTTCGTAGTAGGTGCAATCTATGTTTTATCAGTTGCTTTATTTTTGAATTTACGTATGGTTTATCACTAGAACAGAATTTAGTCTTACGTTCGGGAAAGCACTCGAGCACTCGAGCACAAGTGTACACAGTTCTATTCTTGAATCAGCTACAAATGGCAGTTTTTTCTCACTAGCCAGTTTTTTTTTAACGCGTTTTTTAATTTTTGGTTACTATGGGCCGTGGTTTGTGCTTTACTGCAACCATGATGATATCCGAAAGTGGACTCAAAATGTACTTGTGTTTTGTCCATTTTTGAAGTTGATTCTGCGTTATTTTTGTCTTGTCTTTAGTAGCACTTAGATGCTGGACAGTCTTCAATCCAGTCTAAAACTCAAAAGTGAACAATCTAGATCTTGGTGTCAAGATGACACCTGATAACTGTCGACCTTATGAAAAAGATCGAGTCGAAAACATTTCTTTGCACGGATCCATAGTTGTCGGATCTTGTCTTGAAATGGTGTTCGATATTTTTGAGCTTTGAGTTTTAGATTGAATCCCAACCTGTGTCGAGCGTCTGAACCCTCTCTTATTTCGAGTCCAGATTTGTGTTACTATGTGCGATGTAACTGTAGGTATAACTATATGTTCTTTGGTAAATACCCTTGGTATTTATGCTACCCTTGGTACTTACACTGATGGTTTTATGCTTCCCTCCATATAAAAATATAAAACAATTATGGTGTCCCCAGTTCTGCAGGACAGGATAGTAGGCTACACCAGTTTTCCGTTAATTTAAAAAAGAAGTAAGTGAAAATTACAGGAAAACCAATGAGATCCCCACCTGCCCCTCAACCGTATCACTAAGTACACCCCTGGTCTTAATATAAATAGCTATGCAAATGATACTAACAAGTTAGAAAATAGTTGCAAAGAAATTAGGTCATCGATCAGTAAGAACAGAGGACAAAAATCTGTTATCTTTTCTCCTTCTAGTTACACCTCAGTCAGAGATAAAACCTTTAAAAGTTCAATCGACTCAGAGTGAGACGAATAAAGTAGCATCTTCAACATCTGCTGATGTTCAAGTTTTAGCTGAAAGGCAGGAAACCCTTCCTATGAACCATAAAGGAGATATATTCAGCGAAACAAGCGTGTTGGACCGATTTGCTTTAGACGTTGACAAGTTCGACAGGTTTGTTGATGGATTAACAAAAAGAAGCATCAATGGACCAACTCCTCTTGAACTCAAATGGAAGGAGCTTCTAGATTCTCAGGTGCATTTAATTTGTTTTTATTTTTAATTTTGAAAACTGGTTACTACAAATGTGCTTGTTATTGATCCTTATGTAGTATACCGAATAAGTATTTGAAGGGGTTAGTGCTATAATAGGTTTATTATAAGCCAAACGAGCCATATAATACAATATTCATTAATAAAGAAGGAAAAAAGATCCTACGAACCCATTGATGACGCATAGGACATCCAATCAGCTTTTCAGTTGCTGGGTCTTTTTTTTACCGGATAGCAAGCATGTTGCTCATTTCATAATACAAATCACAAAATGAATAAACTAAGGGTTAATATTCTCTCCTACCCCCGAAAAAAAAGATTACTCGCCTTTCTTTAAAACTTCAACCTGAACTTTTGTCTTTTTTACTTTCGTCTGGAAGACCCCTGGAAACTCAAGGATATCACCCTTAGAAAAATTACTTCTAAAACGAGAAAGCTGTTGACAATCTACTCAACTTCACAAGAATGTGTGTCAATTACTCAACTCCTAAGTTACATTTGGGACTAGAGCGATCCCTATCCTAAGCTAGGATTTTCTTGCAAAACCCTTTTACTTTTTTAGTATCAGACAATTGGCTTGAATTCAGAACCAAGTCCCTAAAGTCTCAGTCGGTGGATCTTTTAAAATAATAATCTAAATAAAAAAAATCTTTAACTTGGAAATTAAAATTCAATGTTTCAGATCTTCCTGCTACTTCAATCCAAATCGGAAATTCCTCGTCTTTTATTCTACTCATGAATCAGTCATTAAGCTACTGAGCCTTTTCCGCCTGTTCTAGCCTCTCACTCCAAATATATGACAGTCTTACTCTGTCTAATACAGCTTTTATTTGATACAGCCACGATCCTTGGACTTAAATTATGCAAATGAAACAATACCACGATACGGTAGCTTTTTCCTGGAATACATTACTTGAGCTATTTTGCATTAGGAACTATCAATCTTCTGATGACCAGTCGATCGATGTGAACAGGTCAGGGGATTGTTTCTTGGGAAGAAACAGTAAAAGGGGGTATTTAGTGCCAAATCTTGTCGTTTTTTCCATTGTGGCTGCGGGATTTCCCCAGGAGGAGGGTTTATAAAAAGGGCCTTTATCAGATATCTTACGGTACTGTGGGGGTGTCCGGCTGTTCCCCCGGAAATTTCCCATATATGTAAAATTGAGCAGCCAAAGGGAAAGTAAGACAAATAAAAAGAATGAAATAAAGAAGGGATTTTAGAATATTCTACCTTTATTGCAGAATATTGATAGAATATGTTTTGTCGAATATCATATATTATTTATTTCTATATTTTTGATTTCTTTTAATTCTTTTGTTGTGTTTTTTTTTTTTTTTTTTTTTTTTTTTTGTTTTTTGTGTGTTGTGTGGGGGGGGGAGGTGTAAGTTATCATAGCAGGGCAAGATTAAAGTTAACGAAAATAATTTGCTTGTTTTTTTTTTCTTTCAATAAGGAGCTGCGTCCATTTTAAATTTGCTTGGTTCTGACTTGGATTTTTACTCTATGTTATTTAAATGGTACTTAAATAAAAGAAAATAAAAAAAATAAACGCCCCTAAAAGGTACTTTAGAGGGGGAAACCTTCTGATGTACATGGTTGTCCACGGGAAGCAATTATTCGTACTTAGAAGTTTCAGCCTGTATCTCTGTGCACTTCCATCATAAGGAACCCCTTCCACAGTTGCCACCAATTCTATATTTCCAAATTATTTTTGTTTAACTTTTATATTACCATGCTATGATAACTGACCCTCCCCCCCCCCCCCAAAAAAAAACATGAAAAAGGTGGTGTGCGTGTAACTGAATCCCCGTGTAATTGAACCCCAAGCAACTGAACCCCTGTGTAACTGAACCACCATGTAACTGAACCACCGTGGAACTGAGTCCCCGTCTAACCGAACCCCCGTGCAACTGAACCCCCGTATAGCTGAA
Source organism: Artemia sp. Qi Xiang Cuo (assembly GCF_049724085.1). Lineage (NCBI taxonomy): Eukaryota > Metazoa > Arthropoda > Branchiopoda > Anostraca > Artemiidae > Artemia > Artemia sp. Qi Xiang Cuo. The sequence continues at coordinate 34,962,735 of NC_142803.1, read as the reverse complement.
CCCTCGTGCAACTGAGCCCTCGTGCAACTGAACCCCCGTGCAACTGAACCCTCATGCAACTGAAGCCCCTTTAACTGCACCCTCGTGCAACTCAACCCCCATGCAACTCAACCCCATTTAACTACACCCCCGAGTAACTGAACCCCCGTGCAACTCAACCCCCGTATAACCGAACCCCCGTGCAACTGAACCCCCGTGCAATTGAACCCTCGTGCAACTCAACCACCGTACTTACATTGGGTAAAACACAATAGGGATATGAACCATAGTTATTTAACTATGGTATAGTTATTTAAACTTTAAACTGTTTTAAATAAAACGGCCGTCCCAAAATTTAGATCGGATGTATTTGGGGGATAAATAGGGTGGGGTGGAAGCCCTCCGATTACTTTTAACTTTGCAAAAAGTGCACTGGAAATTTTGATTTCCAATCGAATGAGCCCCCCCCCCCAAAAAAAAAGTTCATACAAAATTTTTTCTACAAAAACCTTATGTGCTACCAATGAGAAACTAGCTTAATTTACAGCCCTTGCCCCATATGCTACTTGTGGGGTTTTTAACCCCAAAGGCATGGTTATTTGATCTTTAGACTATTTTGAAAAAAATGTTCATTTTTTTTTTGATCGACTGTGTTTTTGGGACGGGGGGGGGGGTGTCGGTTAAGAGGGAAAGGCTGAAAGTACTGTGACTACCTTTGATTCTTCGAAATTGAACTTTCAATTTCCAATCGAATGAGCCTCCTTCAAAGTTTTTACGATCATCCCTTCTATAAAAACCTTAAATTTTAACAATTGGTAACTTGCAATAACATACAGATTGATGATACAGGTGTATCAGCAATTTTTTTGGAACAGCTTAGCGTATCAAGACGAAACTTCTGGGGCATCTACCTGCTACTACTATTCCTAATTCAGCACTATTATTACTTCTACTGCTCCTACGACGACTTCTGCTACTATTAAACTAGCACTATTAAGGCTACGCACATCAAGTTGAAAATTTGACAGAATGAGGTATTTGAGGTGGAACTTGAACTAAACCAGAAGACACTATGTGCATGCAGATTTTCAAAATGGCATATCTCAAAAAGGGATTTTTGCATTAAATTGGAACTTTCAGAGAGTGCTTAAATATGGGCACGCTCAGGCCTGGATTGACCACGAGGTCCCTAAACCTGGACCTAGAAGCACATAATGCCAGGGGGAGCAATAAATTATCACTGAGTAATTTTTTACTGACAAATCTGGACTGATGTGATTTATCGTCGCTAGGTGCACTCTGCCGCCACGCTGCCTATTCACAGAAAAGTGACTTTAAAACAACACAGGAATTTCATGGTCATTTATACACCGTAAGTTTTCTCCCAAGAATGGTGGCTAAGATTTCAGTATTACCCCTCTCTTTCATCACTTTTCGCTCATCAGTTATGTTCTGTTAACACACAGTTACATGGGGGTTCAGTTACACGGGGGTTTAGTTAAATGGGGTTGAGTTGCACGTGGGTTGAGTTGCACGAGGGTTCAGTTAAAGGGGGTTGTGTTGTATGAGGGTTCAGTAGCACGAGGATTCATTTGCATGGGAGTTGAGCGGCAGGATGATTGAGGTGCGCGGTGGTTCAGTTGTACGGGTGGTCAGTTGCCTAGGGGTTTAGTTAAATGGGGTTGAGTTGCACGGGAGTTGAGTTGCACGAGGGTTCAGGTGCACGGGGGTTCAGTTACACGGGGGTTCAGTTGCACGGGGGTTGAGTTGCACGAGGATTGAGTTGCGCGGGGGTTGAGTTAAAGGGGGTTCAGTAGCATGTGGGCTCAGTAGCACGAGGGTTCAGTTGCATGGGGGTTCAGTTGCACGAGGGTTCAGTTGCACGGGGGTTCAGTTCCATGAGGGTTTAGTTAAATGGGGTTGAGTTGCACGTGGTTTGAGTTGCACGAGGGTTCAGTTAAAGCGGGCTCAGTTGCATGAGGGTTCAGTAGCACGAGGGTTCAGTTGCACGGGCGTTCAGTTGCACGGGGGCTCTGTTATACGGGGGCTCAGTTGCACAGGTGTTCGGTTATACGGGGGTTCAGTTACAGGGGTTCAGTTACAATGGAACCGAAAAAGGTAATTATAAGAACTAAAATATAAAAATAAATGCTTTAGGATTTTCTATACCACATATTCTACCTGTATTTTGGGATATTGGTAGAATATTGCCAGATTCCTTCTTTTTTGTATTCTTTTTCTTACCTTCCATATGGCTGCTCAATTTCACGTTTGGGGTAATTTTCCAGAGGGAATTTTTTATGAGGAGAAACTGTCTAGAACCATTGTGGAGGGGTATTTAAAATAAGGTCATATTCAGTAAGGTTTAACGCAGTTATTTATCTATTGTGTAGCGGTTAAAGACTCGGCAAATCGCGCTTGTCCAACATGCAATTTACTACTTACTGACTTAATTCCCCTGCCAACCTGGCGCAAACAGCGGGTCTTGAGCAGCTGCGGCTGCACCTTCAGGTCTTATTCCGCCCTTGCTTAGGAACTGATGTAGACTACCGTACCATCTTGTTCTTTGGGTGACCAAGTGGTTGTTTCCACCCGGTGGCCATGAGGCTGAAATCGTAGGCGATGGGACAGAGTGTTTCTCCTGGCATTCGGAGGAGAACAGACAATTCCCTCAAATACAGTGTAATTTGATGGGAGTCCGCATTCAGTTCTTTATTATCTTGGGGCATTTGGATAAGTAGATTCAAATCTTGATAGATGGGGAAACATTGTTTCTCCTCAACCCTTCGTTCCTTAAGAAAACAAAGAAATTAAACTAAATCGTCTCTACCTTCTACACCTGTCAGGCAAAAGTAAGAATCGGCTCTCGACCCCATCCTCCCCAAATATTTCCTCCTGTGTTCAAATGGTAAAATTTTCCTCTTTCTGATCCCACTTTAATTTCACCCTACTATACCACCTCTTAAACTAAGCCCCCCCTCCCTCTATAGAGATATCCGGATCCTAGCTTTTCCACAACTTTTTAAAATTGGTTTCGCCTGGCTAGTCCAAGACTCCTTTTTCATATCCGTCAAACACTCTTAGTATACTGTCTTTAACAAGTCGATCTACTTGGAGTGATGTTAATTTACCCAAATATCTAGCCATAGTATTTGTAATGTTATATGACTCAGCCCCAAATTACTGCTTAAAACCACACCATTAAACTTATCATTTAGACGTATCAATCTTTTTTAAAACCTAACAGAACTTTCTTTTTAATTTACTTCTGTTGAAATTTCTGCATTTCGTGACCGTAGCTAAAAACTAGTGCTGTGATACTATCTAAAATTCTCTTCGTAAATTAATGTTACTTAAACCAGTATTTTTCAAAATTTTTCTTAAAACACCCTCATTGTCCCAAGTCCTCTACTCCCCACAGATCAATATGACTAATCCGCCCATCAGTTGATGAAACCTGACAGCTTAAGTGCACGAATTCATTTATAATCTGTAACTTTCTACCAGTGACATATAATTTTCTACTTTGTTCCATCTTTTCTCCAACCAGTATATGTCATCTTTTTCAGCATTAGTATTAGGAAGTATTGCTGCTGAGTAAGAAACTGGCTTTCTGTCTTCTTCTTCTAATTCACTGCAGGGGGGCTATTCTGTTGGTACTATTTAGCCCTCCTCTTTTTGCTTCACTCTGTGGGCTACAGAGCTACTGTCTTGGTTGTCTCTTATTTATTAGATATTCTCAGATATCTTTCAGTAGATCTTTTGACTCAAAGAGTTCAAATATAAGACGATAGATATCGATTTCTGTGCTCTGTGTGCAGGTATAGTTGGCTAGGCTCTTGGCTGATAGTGAGATTTTGGGGTGTTTGAAGCATTTTAACAGTTTACAAAGCAAGGTATGTTGTGCAGACGTCAGCATATTACATTCAAATAGGCAATGGTCAATTGTTTCATTATTCATATTACAATGCCTGCAAAGAGGGGACAGGGGAATTGAACCACTTGAATTAGAAAGCTTATATGAGAATGCAATAAAATTTAGTCCATTTGTTCCAGAACAAATTCTATGATAAATTTTAGAAAGACACTTATTAGGAAAGGGGGAAAGGTTAGGATTAATCTTATCAAAATTATTATCTGATAGTCTCCATCGATAAATATCTCTAATCGGGATTGGTCTCACACTTGGCTCGTCAATATTTATAGCATTTTTGATATTTCATCATCCTGATGATTACCACTTATGCCAGAGTGGATAGGAATGTACTGAAAATAAGTTTTTATGCCACTTGAAGCAAGATTATCAATAATACTGAGACAATGATAAGTGTCTATGTCCAACTTATACTGAGGAGCTGAGGTTAGCAACTCATGGCTTGATAGAGAGTCGGAATATATGATAATATTATTTTAATTTACATTAAAAAGTTGATTTTCCTTAAGGTTTTCTAATACCTTGATTATGGAATTTACATCAGCAGACATAACAGATAAATTGTTAAACAGTCTGTCACCCGTTGTAATTTTCAGGTGAGAAAGAAAAGCATCAGTAACAACCTTCTCATTAATTTTTGACACATCAACAAATATTTGGAAGTGATTTTGATAGGTAATTGTATTAATTTCTGCCAATTTTTTCTGGACAAAAGCAATGGGGGTTAAATCGTTATTCCACTTTGAGAATTCATTATTTATTATGGGACTTGGCCAATGCCATGGGGGGGATCGGGGGAAAGTGCGTGCCATAGATTTTGCTGGTATGGGGAACTTCTTCTGAATATTGGCATACTCATCTGCAATGCCTCTATACATGGCTGGATTTCTTAACCAATTATGTAATGTGGGTGAGCTATTTGATTCAATTTTTGTATGATGTTTTGTCAAGAGAAACCTACGTCTCTCTCTTATTGTTGTTAATACATTCTCCATAGTTAAACTTTATTCTTGTGGGTTTCCTAACGACAAATATCAAATGTAGTTTATTAATTTTGTGTCGCTTCAATTTTTTGAATAATCGTCTTTACATAGACAACGTAGACAATAAACCCATAGTCACTCCTGTCTTTTATATATGATTTGTAAAACTTCATTAAAGCTTTCTCTTCACTTCCCTATAGCGTGGAAAGAAGTCTTTTACGTATATTTATTTTTTTATAACATTTTGTTTTTGTGTTTGCAATGTGGAGTTGGAAATTAAGTTTTTGGTCAAGCATGAGACCTAGGTAATTAATATGATTATCTTCTGGAATAGTTGTTTTATTTAGAGTTAGTTCTGCATTAACATGGTCTCGCTTCCGGTGAAATTGGATTATTTTTTACTTGGTGGGTGCAATGGGTAAATCTGAATGTTGAGAGAATTTTTCAAACTGGAAAAGTGACTTTTGCAGATTTGACTGTGCTATCTGGAAGGTGTTGCCAGATGACCATAGCACCAGATCATCAACATATTGTGGATTCGTGTGGGGTAGGTTCTTGTCCCAGAGATATAGGGTAAATAGGAGGCAACTGAGGCCTGCTCCCTGAGGTGTGCCTTTGGTTGTTGTCTTATGGGGTAAAGAGGCTGAACCAACACAAACGATGAAACTTCGCACTTCTATGAAGGATTTAATAAAAGATACTAGCTTAGGGGGTACTCCAAGGTTTGCAAGTTTGTTTAAAAGGATTTGGTGGGTCACATTGTCATATGCCCCTTCAAAATCTAGGAAAGCTGCAACTAGGACATTATTTTTTGAGACAGATTCATTTATTGCATTTGTTAGCAAACTGAAAGCATCTGTTGAGGAGTGGTGTTTCCTGAATCCAGTTTGAGTGTGAGGGATCATATTATTTTTTTCAACAAACCAGAGGAGTCTGATAGATCATTTTCTCCATTATTTTCCTAATCACAGGAGTAATCATTATGGGCCTATAAGACTCAGGGTTACCTTTTGGTTTATTTTTCTTTAGGATTGGTAGGAGGGACGAACATTTCCATATATTGGGGAACCTAGAAGCTGCCCAAGCGTGATTATAACAATTTAGCAGTTCTTGTTTGTATGAAGGTGTGAGATTCTTTATCCATGTAGGATGTATATTGTCATAGCTACCGCTAGTTTTGGTCCTAATATGATGTATTGCATTATTCAATTCCTGGATTGAAACTGGATTAGTTATATACTCGGATCCTGGGCGTGGTTGGTAACTTGGGTTCATAGGAATTGTGGACAGTTTGCTTTGATTATTTAATGTTAGCTTATTAACAAAAAGAGTTGCAAATAGCTTAGCTTTTTCACTATCATTGTCATAATGGGTATTATTATGTATAAGCTCATACAGGAGTGGGTTGGGGGAAGTCTTTTTCCCACAGATGTTGCTTATGACTTTATGTATAATTGGCTCATGTGTTTCTCTGGATAGATTATTTGCAAATTTATTCCAGTATTTATATTTAGCATCTATTATAGTCCTTTTTAGATTAGATTCTACTTGTAATTTTTTTAAATTTGTAGTAGGTGATTGTTATTTTATGAATTATGTCCTAGCTGCCTTTTTTATTCTCCATTTATTTATGCACTCATTTGTCCACCACGCTTTAGTAATTTGTTTAGGGAATGTTTTCTTAGGTGTTGTCCTGGGGATAGCATGATTAGCTGTATTTATTAGTAAAGATGTCAAGGCTTCAGCATGTGTCTCAACTGTTGTGTTAGAGATGCATGAAATTTGGGTGAAACTTGTAATTTCATTATTTAGCTTATGTCGAAACATACAACAATTTGCTTTAGTGTTGGTGTATTTGAAAGCATGAGATAAAGATCCTGCAAGCTAAGGTTGATGCACAGCTATTAAAAAGGGGTCTATAAATTAACTACCAATTGTACTAATGTAAATTTTGTGAAAAAAAAATAATTAAACAATATGTATGTCAATTGTGGAGAATCTGCCACTTTTGGGGTTGAAATATGTATTCAGGTTTGGAAGGGTAGCAACAGCTAATTCATTATTATTTGAATTCATATGCTCAATCAATTTACCATCTTTATTTGCTGGTTTATTCCCCCACAAAAGGCTGTGGGCATTGAAATCTCCACGAATAATGATATTTTTTAACATATTAGAATTATTTATATATTTAAAGAAATCCTTGGCATCCGTAGATTGGCCATTAGGGCTATAAAAGCTTATTATGTAGGCTTTTAAATTATTCAGCCAAACAATGATACCAATTACATCAACATCATTTGCAAAATCTGGAAAATTGATGCCACAAAATTTTATATTATTTTTAACTAATAAAGCTAACCCTCCTCCTTTTCTCTCTGAAGATCTATCCTTTCTGAGGATAGTATATCCCAGAGACTTAATTTGTTGATTTTGGGTTAAATGAGTTTCCTGGAGGCAAGCAATATTAATGGAATTATTGTTCATAAAAGATATTAGTTCATTTAGCTTATTCTCTGTGAGTGATCTTACATTCCATTGGAGTATTGATATATGTTGTGTTGTTGATTTATTCTTCATATGACGGTGTATCAATGTTCAGCTTTGTTAAAAGTAAAGCGAGATCTTTTTTGCTTGGATGAGCATATCATCCGGGATGTAGATTTTTGCCAATTCTGCAATGATTTTTGTTTTCTGTAGTTAATGTATGTTCATGGCCTGAACTGCATTACAGTTTAGAATGAATAAGCATATATTTGGGGATTGCATTTTTGGTTGTGCATCCTGTTTGTCGGTTGATTGATTCCTGGTAGTGTTTCTGGTTTGTTTCTTCTTGGGAGGGGAAGGGGGCCAGGCTGACCTCATCTCACCGGACAAGGAGGCTTGTTGGATCGGTGATTCCTTCTCATAGGGATTTGAGCTAGGGGGCTTAGAAGATGGTGTTTTATATGGTGTGCTTGATGCATTGGGGGGCGTTTGACTTGGGGGTTTTGGTTGGTTTCATTACAGGCTTTATTTGGTATTGTTGGGTAGCATTTGCTTCCATTGCAGCAAAGGGGTATGGGATGGCCTTCTCTGTTGATATTTGGAGTGTTAGAGCTCTTTTCTTGTATGCAGGGCATAATGATTTATTTGTAGATTCATATGGGCCTTTGCAATTGATGCATGTAGGCTGAGTGTTGTTGCAAGTTGTCAGCTCTTTAGGATGGAAAGCTTTACAATTACTACACTCTCGGAGAATTTCATTGCATTTTTTTGTCGTGTGTCCCAGTTAGTGCCGCTTCTGACACTGGATAGGCTTAGGATTGTATTCCTTGTGTGGTTTGATTTGCCCAAATGGGAATAATTTTTCTTGGATATTAATTTTTTCCTTCAGTGTGAATAAGAAGGATCTACTAGTTTTTAGGCCATTAGAGTTAGGTTTGCCAAGTTGAGTAACATCCTCAACTGGGATTGTGTTTCCAGCCCTATCTGAGAGGCCTTCTTTTAACTCCTGAGTGGATATCTCTGGGGGAACATAATAAACTACTATTTTTGTTGGTGATTGTTTTGGGTTCCAATTAGATCCAATAATTGGGGTATTCAGAAGGGATTTTAGGTTAATTATTGTATCTGCTGATTTCTGATCTTCTACAGCTATTAGCCGAGATCCATCACGGTTAATATTAAGTGAGAACATTGATTTTAGGAATTTAAAAATTGCAACTCTTATTGCAGTGATCGTTTTAATTTCAAAGGGGGTAGTAGGAGTAATTTTAAGGTAAATTCCTAAGTTTTTGGAGGGAGGATCTTGGGCAAGGAGAGGGGAAATGCTTTTGATTGGGGAGATTTTTTTCCTTTTTTTAGAGCTTCTAGAGAGGACTTCTTGAAACCCATTATAATCATTCATGGTTAAATTAGCCTGTACACTTATCAGTGTCTTATTCTCTGAATTAGAGCTTTCATTTGAACTTCGAAAAAATGTGCTTGCCTAGCAAAGATGAGTATTTTTCACTATGTCACTTTCAATGGAATTTGATTTGGTGTCTGGTGGGACTTTTTTTTTTGGAGGACTTCTAAACATTGCCTATTGGAAAAAGCTTAAAAAAAAAAAAATAAAAAAAAAAAAAAAAAAAAAAAAAACTAAAACAAGGAGGGAAAATAGAATTATATCAAACCGTCTTCACTATACAATGGGGAGGAGAAACACCACGTATAGCCCTGAAGATAAGTTGAGAAGGATTGCTTTGGTACAACTGCTGATTAGAAGCGATAATAATTCACAAGAAAATATATTTTAATTTTCTTATAAGGTTGCTGTTGTTGTCGAACTTGTTTGCTACTGCTACTGCTACTTTCTGTCAAATATCAACTTTGTATTTTCATCAGTTTCTTCTGTGAGTTTTTGGTTTGTAATACATTTATGGTAATTATCTTGCATAATCTCCACACACCTGAGTTTTTTTTTAATTTTGCCAATAATGCATGCCTGATTTTTCCTCTTTCTAACCCCTTTTTAAGATGTTAGTAATTTTTTATTTTTGTTCAGTAATTCTCCAAGAGCTTTTTTATGCTTCTTGATGTTCAACTTTATTTCTTTTAGAACCAAGAGTCAGCCAAGTGTAATATATCCGTTGCTCGATGTTATCCCATGAAAAATAGACAACCGGACATACTACCATTTGATCACAACAGAATACTGCTTCCATCTACAAAAGATGATTACATAAATGCTAGCAAGTTAGAATCGCTCTTAAAAGACGGTCCAAGTTTCATTGCCACTCAGTGTCCATTGAACTCTACTATTTCTGATTTCTGGGTCATGATATGGGAACAACAAGTGGAAGTCCTTGTTTGTCTGTTAACAGATATTGAGGTATGTTTCTTCATCTTCTTCCCATAATTGTTTCTTGAGTGTGGCTTTTTCTGCTTTGAAAATTCTGAAAGTCTGAAATGATGATGAAACTGGGATTCTTATAACCGGCAACGCAGGGAAGTTAAAAAGAATGCTCTATCTATCTGAAGGATCTTTGTTAGTAGTCACAATGGTACGTAAAACAATGACGAGACTAAATTAAACAAACATGATATTAAACTAGACGAGGGTATATATTATTTTAAAAGCGCCAAAGTATAAAATTACTAATCTATATCTTATTAATAAGTTGCGTAAATATAAAAAGTTATTTTGGGTAATATGCCCGAGTCTTGACATATAATATTTTTCAGCTATAATGCTACTGTAACTTTGCCTGTCGTTTCGCATTTCACAAGATTTTAAAATAAACTTTCATATCTAAATTTTATATTTTAACATATACTTTAGTTAACTCTATTGCTATTGGGTATTACCCTTTACGTGCATTTGACAAGATTTTAAAATAAATTTTTGTGTAATATAGAAGCCTAAATTATTTATTTTAACCCTTTTCTTAACAACGTAGCGTTCTGGTTGCGTGACTTTCTTGGAAGTATAATCTACTAGTCAAAGAGCTGGCCATGCCAGATCCTTGTGCTGGCATGCTGCTTTTACAGTGATTGCAATATTTGGAGGTTATTAAGATATCTCATTACCAATCTGAAATTACACGGGACAAATATAAGATTCTTCTAACCTGCAACCGGCAAGATCTATGTTTAATTGTTGGGTACAGGTCCTCTTAGAGGAGTATGATATCGTGTCGTAGCAATCTATTTCTAACGGAACCAAATAAACACACAGTATAGAACAAAATGAGTAGGAAAGTTAATAGAAAGAAGTCTTGCCTCATTCATCATAAATGATGAATTAACCTGGTTGTAATAGAGTTATTTGTTTTCGAGGAGGAATTTGAGTTCTCCCTGTTATCAGCTTCTCTTTGCTTTTATTATAGAGATAAACTTATTCTCAACCTTATGCTTCTTTGATCTTAAATATCCATTGAACATTCCCTGCTCAGTTCTTACCATTAATTAAGTTTGTTCTGTTGACGCTTACAACAGTCTCAACTCTGTTGGTGGTTTCATTTGTGTGATCAAAAATATATTTTTCTCGAATGCTAGTAAATAATAAACTCTTCGAATTGAAACCGTCGCTGTCAAGTTAGGGTTTGAGTCGTTTCGAGCATCTATTTTATCAGCAAAAAATTAATACTGATGCACGGTTAAGTAAAAAAAAAAAAAAAAAAAAAGAAAAAAAAATTGACAAGAGGAGAAAATATACTCAGATACTGGATAAAGATACTAGAGTATCTTTTCTCCTCTTGTCAATTTCACTTCAAAAGGTTAGATTTTTTTGTTTTTTTTATGAGCACTGAGGACGACTGGGCGGAGGTCCTTGTCGAAATATTTGCTTGTTTTTTCGTCTTCATATTTTGGTACTGGCTGAAAAATCCTCGTTTTCTCACCTATTTGATTTTTTTTCATTTATTCTATCCTTTTCTTTCTTGGTTTCATGCGACACTTTAATGGTTGGTCTCTCCTAGTCAGTCACTGTTATAGGAAGGCACTTTTATGCTTGATATTTTATTTCGTCAGAGAGATCGAGATTTTCTTTGGATATTTTTTGCTTCTGTGTCTAAACGTCGTTGACTTGGTAGCTTCACAATTGTAGCTTGGTAGCTTCACAATAGTAGGTTGATTTGCTTCACAATTCACCTTTGAGACTGTGTCTTAGGAACACAGTTTTGCTACTAATCTCTATCTCTTCATTAAGAAGAATTGGCAATCGAAAAGGAGAGACTGGAGGTTCTGCTTCTAAAAATAACAAAAACAACAAAATATGATTGTGAACTTTTCGCCCTGTCATGTTCCTTTTTGAGGGTTTAAAAGACAGAATTAAGTTCTAAATATCATTGGCAAGAAAAGTGAGCATTTGGCCCCGTGCGTGCTTTTAATATGCTAATGATCTTTTTCACAATTACTTTAATGAACTTTTCCCCTAAATCTAAAATATAATTTACACACATTTTAAAAAAGGTGGTAACTGAATTACCAAATTAAGTAATTTCAATGGCTATTACTAATTAATTGTGTAAAAGATAATGACGTGTCAAAAAATGAACCTGTTTCACTCTGAGTTTGAATTGCATCTAACTGAGCGTCCGTTTTCACCAATTTGGGGTAGGGTAGTTTTCTTCCAGTAAGGTGATGTGAAATTTGTTAGCTATACTCCCATCAGTACAAGTTGTTTTTCTTTAGAAACTCGCTGAATTACCCTCTTTTTAAGAAGTCCTCTTTTTTTCAGTTATCTGCCTCAACTTATTTTCCAAAAGGTAAAGAAGCCCCTATTGACATGGGTAACTTCACTGTGAACCTTCAAACTGTCAAATGTAAACCATTATGGACAGAAAGAGTCGTGCAGCTGACCAATAGAGACACCAAAGTCAGTAGATATGTTGTACATCTTCAGTTTACCGGCTGGGGCTCCACGTAAGTAAACACTAGACCTACATTCCAGGAGTAGTTAATTTGGCATCCTAAGCGAGAAGCAGAAATAATTTTTTATTGATCTATTTTCCTCAAAATCAAAATTGTAAATAAATAACTAAATATGGCTACGAGAATACATCAACAAATCAAACAAAGCATTAAGTTATAGCTAAGGAAAAAACAAGGTAGGCCAGTAAAAATAACTGAAAGAATGCAACAAATTAAAATGACGAAAAATGAATAATATCTCAAACTTTTATTTAGTTCTGGAAAAAAGTCTATGGTTAGAGAGAATGTTTTCAGGTTTGCGAGTAAGCTATTCATTTAATCTTATTTTTAGATCAATCTTAGATTTATGTTAGTTTAATCAATCTAGAATGGTCTTAATTTTAGGCACATTAATTTTAGATCTCGAGACTAATTTGGTGCTATGAGAACAAATTTAAAGAAGTAAAAATTTGTTATTATTATTGTCCCTCTCCATGGAGAATTTCCCCCCTCCCCCACGAAAAATTCCTACATGGAAAGCTCCTCCCACTTAAAATCCTCACCCCCCCCCCCACCGAGATATTACCCCCGAATAATTCCATCCTCGCTGCAAATTTCCCCCAGAATTTTTTTTTGCTGACGATTCTGCCTGAAAAATTCTCCATATCATTCTTTCCTTTAAAAAAAAAACGGTTTTTTATTTTGTTTCTGATCGTTTTTTTTCGAGTTATACTAGAAATCCTACCTTTGTTGAAAATTTTTATCGCGCTTTTATTATCTGAGTATATGAAAAAAATATGAATCTAATGTGATAAATTTTTATATGAATATGCGTGAATTGAAGTTATCAAGTATTTTATAGTAGGTTGCATAGGTTAGGTTAGGACTTATATAAAGAACTGATAACACGTCCTTAAAATATGACTTGAGAAGTCAAGTAAAATGAATGAACCAAAAAAAAAAAAAAAAAAAAAAAAGTAGAGATAAAATAGTAAACTGTGTTACAGGACTAATTTTTAGATATGGAGAAAATAGCCAATTTAAATGTCTTTTGTATATATTTATCCTAAATAAGAAAATAACATTTCCTTGCCCAAAACCGAAGAAGACAATGCATTTTTTTTCAATTTTAATAAATTGAAGTGATGATTTAACACTTTTTGTAGGAATTTATTTGCTGTGCTTGGTTTTATATTTGGACTTGGTTTGTTTCATGTGCTAAAATAGATTGTTTCTATCTGTTTTTCTGTATTGTTTTTGGTTCTCAAGATTTTTTTTTAAGTTTTTTTTGAAAATGCGTTGCTACCCCTTTTCTCACTCGCTTAAGTAGGAGATGGGGCTTTTTGTATTGATTTTTTTTCGAATATGCCTTAGTGCCTAAAAATAAATCTTGTTTTGTTGCCGTTTTCTGTTAAAATTTTTGTTTCGTAACATAACAACTTTTGTATGACGAAAAGTCGACGAACCTTGGAATTATTTTAGGGGGAGCACAACTTCAAAAAATGCTCAAACAAGGTGAGTTGTGTAGAAAAATATGATAAAATATTTGGAAAAATTCGAAAACTTTTGAAATCTAGTGGAATACAGGGCCGAAGTCCCTCCCCTCTCTGTTTATGTGAATTTAAGTTCTCTTTTCCGGTTTTGGTGTCAACTCGACTAAAAAATTTGTCGTGACCATTTTAAATTCCCAGGCAAATGATGAATTAGTTACGTGGAGACAGTATAAGTCCAGTAGGTACCTATGAAGGAGTTTATTCTTATAAAGGGATAACAATTTAAAAGAACGCAAAAAAAAATATACTTCACAATTTTGAGGAACAATCTCATAACTTGGGGTGAGGGAATGGATCAAAGCCTCTCTTGGGTCGCTTCGGTTGGCTGCTCGGGCCTTTCCGCCCTCGTAAATGGCCTGCGCTTCAATCGGATGTTGCAAGAAGGTTTGTCAATGAGACCCCATCTTGCTCGGACCTCTCTCAAGGATTTATGTAGATGTTATGAATCGAGAGTTCGTATATAACACGCAGGGACGCTAAGATATGTTTCAAAATTTAAAGGAATAATCTCATGACTTAAGCAGAGGCACTGGATCGAAGCTTCTCTCTGTTTGCTTCGGTCGGCAGCTCGAGTCTTCTGTTCGCGTAGATGGCCTTTGCTTCAGTTGTGTGATACTATGGGATTCGTGAAGGAGACCCCGCATTGCTTATGTCTCTCTTATAGAAATATAGATTTTCTGAAGCGAAACTATGTATACAACTAAAGAAGAAAGCTCACTTAAAGAAAGCGACAAAATGTAACCAAATTGGGGAAGAAATTGGAGAGGTTGACAATTCAAACAATTAAATTCTGCAGGGCCACTGCCCTTCGTGGCGCAAAGTGACAATTTTTGGCCTGAAGGCTATAACAAAATTATTAATACTACATTTGAAAAAATGAATAAATCTTAAATTTTATTATTTATTGAGAAATGTGAGGGGATTATTCGTTTGACACGCACTTATCAGAAAAAGCCTTGAAAGTCACAGTAATTACTCAAGCTTACAGTTTACTCGAAAAATTAGTGATATTTTCAACATTATATATATATATACATATCCCAACAGAAGTTTCATTTGCCGTTTAGGCTCAGTAAATCACGGGTATAACAATGATTTCATTTTAGAGATTTCCCGGCTTCAACAACTGGATTTTTGGCCTTTGTTAACGAATGTATTTACTTCTGGAAACAGCAACGTCACCTTAGCCGACCCTTGGTCGTACATTGTCTAGCCGGTGCTGGAAAAACTGGAACATTTATTGTTGTCGTGATAGCTATTCTAGAAACTGGTGAGTTGATTTCCATAAAGATCGGTCTCAGCTTCAAGATGCCTCTGGTTATCGAATTGGCCAACATCGTACTCCCTCTTATCCTACTCATGTGCGAAACAACTACATACCTGTTTAGAACCTCCTGAAAGGCTTTTGGTACCTCTTAAGAAATCCCCAAAGACTATATGGTTGAAAATATCGAACCCTTCTATATTTTTGGGTATCTCTTACTTTCTTATGAGGGTCTCTCGTATCCTCTTGGTGGCCATTTACAGAAAGTATTGTAGTAATGTAGTATTTAAGCATTTTGAGGACATATCTAATCCATCTAAATGATAAAAAAAAGGATAAAGATCCTACAGAGCCATTGCTGGCGCACGCATAGGGCGTCAAATTGACTTTTTTTTTTTTTTTTTTTTTTTTTTTTTTTTTTTTTTTTTTTTTTTTCATGGACAAATAGCAAGCTTCGCCTAACCTTGCTGCGGCTGGGATTGAACCCGGATGTCGTATTTCAAAGCAGAGCATCAATCCACTGTGCTACAACAGGGTAAAATTCATCAGGTATGGGATTTGATCCCACGACATAGATATTTATATTTACTCCAGGTCGCCTGGCCTGGTTGCAAACCACTTGGCCAACCTGATCTAATCCATCTAAGCTGTTGTTTTATCAATGCGTACCTTGACTGAGGTCGAATTACGTCACTACTCGTAAAGAGTTGTGTTTTGTATCTAGTCAATAATCTTTGTATCTAAAATGGATATTAAACAGTAAATCCTAACTAACATGCAGAATCTTTCTCTTCGTCTTTGATGTGCATGCTTCTGTGTCGTGCTTAGCTACACTCACTAAGTTTTGCAAGCTCCGCATTCCCGACCATGCTCAAGCTCTACGTGGAGGACTGCCAACCCCTGTGTAGCTGCTTAGAGTTTCCCACAGCAGTACCTAAAATAAATTTTGATTTATTCAGTTTATTAGTTCCGTTGTTTTTTTTTCAGGATTCGCAGGTAATATTTCAGACGTAGCTCGCCTTGCGACAAGCATCAGTCTTTCGAGAAGAAACATTTTACGAGATAAAGATTTTTTGCTTTTTTCTTATCGATGTCTGCTTGACTGCTGCCTTGAAATTTTAAGAAAACGTAAGTTTTATCTTTTAATATTTTGCAAATTAATGTTAATATTTGATACTTATAATATTAACTATTAAATAATTAATATTTAAGCAATTTATTCCCAGATTTACTTATTTATGAATGTGGGGAGTTGGTTTGAAACTGGTTGTCTATTTTGGATGCAAAAATGTATCAGAATCTAGAAGAGGCTTGGAGGAGGAATAATGGAGAGGGGAAAGTTTAAATATCTTCCTCGAGTTGAGTTGATGTTTTTAGTGACAATGGTGTTACTTTATATAATAAAGGTGGAGGTAGGGAGAAGATCTTTTCTCTTCGTAGATGAGAATTTTCAAATTTCAAGTTCCGGTAAATCTACTTTATCTCGCCGAACGGCTCGGGGATAGAGTGATAATTGTCAGGGATAATTTTGATGGGGGGATAGAACATTTATTCCTTTTTTGTGCCTGTCACCCGGCAGGCTTCGCTGCCTGTCGTTTATAATTGTTTCAATCTTTTCCGTCATTCAGTATTTACATATATCGGCATACACAGTATTTTTTTTAAAGGATTGTATATTTGCTTTGTTTTTTGTATTCCTTCAAATAAATAATTTAGAATTATTCTGCGAAACAACTCTTTGAGCGAATGTTGTTCAACCACTTTTTAATTGTCCCTTTCTCTTTGTCTTGCCAATTGTTCGATTGAACTACATTTAATCAATACATAGGTTTCACTTCCAGGATAGGTCCTAGGAATTTTTTACGGTATGACGCCTCAAAGAGAGGGACTTCCCCCGCTGCTAAGAGCAGTAAAGGCAGTGATGGGCGGCTTTTCATTTCAACTAAGGTACTTCAAAATGTAAGTTCTGTCATATAAGAATCTATAAAGCTTATGCTATGATAATATCAATATGATATTGATATATATTAAATGGACATTATTTAGTTGCAACTATCAAATGTTAGTTGACACAAGTTCAATTGGTAGTATGTTCAAATGAATTTACTAAACCATCAAAGTCCCTTTTTGTATATAAGTACTTCATGAATAATTTAATACCAGATGTCCATTTTGTTATTTTTACAATTAATGATATACCATTTTCCTTGAGTTTTTGAGTAAATTGAGACTGTATGAACCGAAGATCAGCTGTTTCTTCTCGTCGGCCTTTTCTGACATTTTTAAATGGCCGTTAAAGAGTTTAATGAGGAAGGCTATGTATTAAAGTAGGCTGAGTAGGCTATATTTGGAACAGCTGATACTCCAACAGAGCTGAAATTTGATATTTTCACTACAATTGTGAGCCAATGTTCACTGCGTAAATTCGTGGAGATACTTGACCTGCGATAGAAGGACTAGCAGTTTTTGATTCTCTTTCATAATATTTGTGAAGTAGATCCTCTTGGCTTTTGTCCGGAGATGGGCTTCAAAATTTTTTAATAGGTCTTATCCAATAACAACGAAAGAAAGGGAATATATTATTGTCCCCTAATTTCAGGATTCTTTGCCTCAAGATTACTTTCCCAGAATTTGGCTCAATTTGATATGTCCATATTATATAATTACTTAGTTTTAAATCGTTTGAAAAAGATCAAGGAAATAATAACACTGAACCTTGAAATTTTAATATTCATCAAAGTAGACTCGTTATCATTTGGACTACCCATACATAGTCTGGGCTTTTATTTCATATATTGGTCGATTTAGGGGCTGGAATCATTTTCGACAACTTTCGTTTCAAGATACCAACTAAGAGACTGAGTTTTTGGAAAGGCTTAGAATCGGCATTTCTTCTTTCCTAGGGTGGTTCCAAATATAAGTAATTTTTTTTTACCCAAAACTACATGTAGAGACTAGGAATGGAAGAAAAAAGGTTAACCAGGCAACAAAGATAAATTCTGCTAGATATTCTTATAAGGAACAATATCAACAGTAAGTAGAAAAGAAATCACATAAGCGTAGGATACATTGCAAGGGAACCAGTGGATGTTACGCCCGTGGCAAAATCTTGATCAGTGCCCCCTTCCCCCTGTCCCCCACAACACTTTCAGGCCAAATTAAAAAAAAAACAATTATTAACAATATTATTTTCAGTTTATAAATTAATTAGTATTTTTTTAATTTCTTTTATTTTATTATTTAATCTGTTTAATCATTATTTACTATTTTATTTTAATTATTTATTTCTATTTTATTGATTTATGAATTATTTTCATTTATTGACTGCATCCTCTACTTTATTTTAATAAAAATAAAATTTCAAAACTTACAGAACGACTATAACCGTTAGATTATTTATTTGAAATTTTGCGCCCCCTAAAATTTGCCCTTTCTTTCGCCACTAAAACCGCCTCTGAAGGGAACACAATTTTTGCGATAAATACCTGCAGTCTATAAATTAGTGACCTATTGTTCCTATTGCTGAAATCCAGGTATATTTGATAGCAGTATTTTATTCTCGTTTTTAAGTTTCGTCTTCTTACTCTCTCCCGTGCCTTTTTATTTAATCACCTGCTCAACTTTAATTGCATCTAAAGATATAGTATAGAGTTGCATAAGCTCGTGATAAGATCGATTATCGATGTCTGTTATTTATTCTTAGATTAATTTTAGGCTCAAGAAAATACAAAAAATAATTTTTGGTGGGTTTTTATTTAGAGTTGGGTAATGTTTACAGTACTTTCTTTTTTAGTATAGCTATATACTTGTTAGGCAATCCCTATTTTTATTCAAAAGGAAATGAGTGCGTGCCGGCCAAGTTGTCAGGCTTCAGGTTCTTGAAATTTACAATAAAGTAGATTTAAGATTAAAAGTCTATCCATGTTATTTTTTTGCCTTCTCTTTTATTCCCATATGTCTTTTGCTTGTACAAGTAGCAAAGAAGCTTTAAAACTCTTGGCTTTGTTTATACATTGGGATAAAAAGTAATGATGGAGGTTTCTTTTTGTCACTTAATAAAATTTCAAGGTTCATTGCTATTGAACATTGTTAATGTATATTCTGAATCAAAATGACGAACTTGCTTCAAATAAAGCCTCGTTTTCAGGCTCAGCGGGTTCGAACACGGGTTGTTGTCGTCTAGTTTTTGTCTAGTTTCGTTTAGTTTCAGCGGGTTCGACGTTTCAACCCCGTGTTTGATGCACTAGATGCACAGGTGCACAACGCTTGATGCACTAGACAAGAACAACCCGTGTTCCAACCCGCTGAACCGTGAACAACACGTCTTCAAACACGGGCTGTTCTCGTCTAGTTTTTATCTAGTTTCGTTTAGTTTCAGCGGGTTCGACGTTTCAACCCCGTGTTTGATGCACTAGATGCACAGGTGCACAACGCTTGATGCACTAGACAAGAACAACCCGTGTTCCAACCCGCTGAACCGTGAACAACACGTCTTCAAACACGGGCTGTTCTCGTCTAGTTTTTGTCTAGTTTCGTTTAGTTTCAGCGGGTTCGACGTTTCAACCCCGTGTTTGATGCACTAGATGCACAGGTGCACAACGCTTGATGCACTAGACAAGAACAACCCGTGTTCCAACCCGCTGAACCGTGAACAACACGTCTTCAAACACGGGCTGTTCTCGTCTAGTTTTTGTCTAGTTTTGTTTAGTTTCAGCGGCTTCGACGTTTCAACTCCGTGTTTGATGCACTAGATGCACAGGTGCAAAACGCTTGATGCACTAGACAAGAACAATCCGTGTTCCAACCCGCTGAACCGTGAACAACACGTCTTCAAACACGGGCTGTTCTCGTCTAGTGCATCAAGCGTTGTGCACCTGTGCATCTAGTGCATCAAACACGGAGTTGAAACTTCGAACCCGCTGAAACTAGATAAAAACTAGAAACTTGAAACTAGACGAGAACAACCCGTGTTCGAACCCACTGAGCCTGAAAACGAGGCTTAATGCTTAGCAGAATTTTAGGTATGCCCACTACTGCGAACTACCCTCTCGAAGTATGTCCAGGATAAAAAGATGAATTTTATATATGGCTCCTTTAGCTGAGAGAAACTTGTATGTGGTGTTTTACGCTCCTTAGGAATAGGAGGTCTTAGTATTAATGTTTACTTTATTAAAAATTTTCTTGGATTTTTGTTGTGATTTATGTGATGTTAACCCTCTACAGAAGAAGCACAGAAAATAACTCTTCTCCTTCAAAATGCTGGAAAGTTGGGGGTGTATCAGATGTACAATGCATACTTGTGACATGTTCGTTTTTGGACTGAATCCGTTTGAGCTCGGGCAAAATCGAAAATCTCATATGCTAAATATTCTTTTTATGTAGTAAATTAATATGAAGTATTCATCATTATATTGAACAACATGAAAACAAACGCTTGGAAAATGTCCTAATTGGTGTTATAACTGGTAAAATTGGTCACGGCAAAATTGGGTATTTTATGTATTTTAACGTAATTTTATGGACCCTCGTAAAGTTGGTATTTTACCTACTTTACATAATTTACGTATTTTACCTATTTACCGATATTTTAAGTATTTTACCGGTATCTTATATATTTTGCTGACAGTATATGACGCGTTACAATTTTCACAGCACAAAAGCGTGAAGAGGCTGGTCGAAACAGGTTTGGATATGATTTTGTTTTGTGTATAGCTGTATTACCTGGTTTAAAAGGCCGTCTGTCTGACTTCCATTTCTTGTTATCAGAACGATGAAGTGTATAGTACAGGACAAGGTAATAGCAATCTCAAAATGGTAGAAATATTAGCTGAAACTAAATTATACTAGTTCTGTGAGTTGTTAAAGACAGGAAAAGCTACAAGTATGATTGACCTATGACAAACAAGAAAAAATGATAAAATTAAAAATTAGGGTAATGTTAGCCAGTGGACAGAAAAACAAAATTGACAGAAGCAGATATTTCGTCAGGAACTTCTTGACGAAATATCCGCCCAGCCATCTTTCAGTGCCCGAAAAAAAGAAGGAATACTAACCTTTTGGAGGAACTCTTAACAGAGCAGAAGAAAGACATCAAACAAGCCATGCCAGCAGGGGCGAATCTCCAGCATTTTTATTGGGGGGGGGGCAAGAGGGGTCCATATTTGGATAGTCAAAGGGCATGGGATGTATAATATTATTTTCTCCACAATATTGGGGGGCCACCCCCCCCCCTTTTTGTCACCCCAAACGACGCCCCTGCAAGCCAAAATAAAAAAGACTTTTCACCAATTAAATTGGGCAAGAATTCTCTGCTTATTAATTGACTTAGCTTGTCTACTGACTTCATGTTCATTAAAAGTGTGGTCAGATGACCATAATTTAAACTGAAGAAAAATTTTATTTGAATCTTTTAATTTTAAATTATTGTATATTTGGTTTATAGGAATATCTCCAGTATCTCTATTTAAAGCAAAGTCTCTATTTAAAGATTTTTTCAAATTTCAATTGCCTTCCTAAAACAATGTGGAAAGCCATTTACTTCAGATGTGAGAAGATTCAGATTTGATTCAGTGACCTCATCAAACAGAACTAAATGATCTTGATTTTAAACGATGTGAAGGGTCAAAGAAGAATTTAAATCCTCATTTTCATTTTAAATTTAACGTCTCAGAGAAATCTTGGGCTCTTGCCGTTGTTTCCCCGGGAGCTGGCATTTATTTCCTTCTCCCAAAAGTATCCCCTGCAGAGAATTGACCCATAAGGGTTCAATGCATTAATATTTGTTCTTTTTTTTTTACTGAAGGTACTTTATGTGGAAGGGGTGGTTGAATAAACTTTGGAAGGAGCACAGCCAATCGGAAATCGAAAGTTCCATTGCCCTTTTCTAAGATTTAGCCTTGTTTTCAACCAATTGCTAACCGAATAAGTTGATACTGGAGTGTCTATAAGAAATTCTTATTCTAGTTTAAAAGCCATTGTGTTTCAGTAGTTGTTTTGAAACAATCTTCAGATAAATAAAGATTTGTTTCTAAGGGAGAGACGATGGGAGGGTGGAGGTAGAAATTGATATATACTCCTCAGGGCCATATCCAGAACTTTTGTTTGGGGGGCTTTGGAACAGGCACAGTCACCTGAACCTGAGTCTGAAGGAGACGAACTAGATTTGCCAGCATATCCTGTTGAAGACGGTCTTAATGATTGTGAAAGTGAATGTTCTGCTAGTATGATCCAGTGCTTAGCTAATCAAAGTCATCAGTGGTAGAAATTAATTTTTTACTTGTATTAAGTGCTTTTATAAATAAAAGAAAATTAATATTAATATGAATTTTAGAAATATGGCTGAATATGGCTATTTAAATATGCAAGTCACTTAGGGGTAGCATTTCTTAGGTTTAAATGTAGAACAAAAAAATTTGCTAATATGATTTTACTCCCAAATAATGTTTTTTGTTTTTTTTTCAAAATGCATGTCCGAAATCAGGCATTGTCCAAGTGCCAAGATATTAGCCTTATCAAACGCATACACTAGACTGTTAATTAAGTTGATGAAACTCCAGATGAAGGGGAATTACCTTTTTTAAGCCCAGAAAAATCAGAAAAATTAAAAATTTTCATTAAAGGCTGAAAATGATACTTAAAAAGAAATGTTCAACAGCAAAGGCAACTCTTGTGGCTACAGGGCAACTCTAAAACACCAATTGTACCTATATTTCCAAGGGAGTACCGTATTTTACCTTATTATACCAATTTTACCTTATTTTACCAATTATACAAATTTTACTTACCGAGTTTTTATTTTACGGTAATGTCACAACACTAATCCTGATGTACGTATAGAGTAGCAGTATAGTATGAAGTTCTGTTGATTCCAATTATTTTATTGCAGATGCTGTTCATAATACTGAAGCAAAGTCTGAAATCCCAAGAGCCTATTCTGAGAAACTGACTGCAATAGAAACGTCGGATGTGATCAAAGAAGAGGGCAAAGAAGTAGCTAAAGGTATGAACTGCGCGCATTGTCTTTTAGTTCCTTATTTTTGCTGTTAGTTACTAATTGTTGGCAACAGTTTGACCACACAGCGAAATTACTTGAAATTACGTGAGTTACCACACAATTGAGTATTAAACCCTAAAATATAAACAAGGTCTCCATATGACATGTAATTTTCAAAACAGGGGGCAAGGAATTTAAAAAAAAAAAAACTGTCTGGAACCTATTTACAAATGAGCCTTTTGGGTCATTCTGACTTGATCCACTTTTTATGTTTGTTTAGAAAGCACTTGAATAACTCTTAACTTTCTGCATTCACATGGAAATCTCTCTAAAATAGATATTCATACCACGCATTGTTTTATTTTTAAATTAAATTAAAAAAACAATTTGTTTTTAACTGAAAGTAAGAAGCGACTTTAAAACTTAAAACGAACAGAAATTATTCCGTATATGAAAGGGGCTGTCCCCTCCTCAACGCCTCGCTCTTTACGCTAAAGTTGTTTTATTGTTTTAAAAAACAGAGTTGTGAGAAGGAGTCAAACTTTAGCCTTAAGTGCGAGGTGTTGAGGAGGGGACAGCCCCCTTCATATACGGAATAATTTCTGTTCGTTTTAAGTTTTAATGTCGCTCCTTACTTTCAGTTAAAAAAAAAACTTGTTTTTTTTTATTTAATTTCTGAACCTCTTCAAATTAATGCGGGTTTTGATTTTGGCTCACAATGCATGAATAACAAAAATGAAATTTGTATATTAATTTTACTTTTTTTTGGCTAAATAGCTTTCTCGAAAGTTGTTTGATTTTATTTACGAATGTTTTTATTAGTAATAAATATACGTAGCTTACGAATTAACTTACGTGACAAACTTCTATATTAGTATATTTTTATAACATATATTAGGGGGGTTCGCCCCCCTAGTCAATACCTCGCTCTTTACGCTAAAGTTCAAATTTTCTCCAATTCTTTAAGAATTACCCCTTAATCACAAATGCCGTTAGTTAGAATAAATAGTTCTTGTGAAGGTACTAAAAAAAGTTTTAGCGTAAAGAGCGAGGTATTGACTAGGGGACGAACCCAATCATATACGCAATAATTTCTGTTTATTTTAGGTTTTGATGTTGCAAAGTTTTCAGTTGAAAACTTTTTTTTATTTAATTTCTGATCTTTTTTTTAAATAATGCTGGGAAATCCGGCGGCTTTATAGCAATGTCCCTTCCCCCATGAAAACCTCCTCCATGGAAAGATCCTCCCACGTGACCGTCGATCCACCCCCCACTAGCAGAAAAAATCTACCCTAAAAGCGTCTGTATACTTCCCAATAACCAATACTATATGTAAACATTGGACAAAGCTCATAACTTGCAGCCCTTCCCCCGTGGTCTGGTGACTTTGATCGGGTGACTTTGGGAAAATATGCGCATGGGAGGGGGCCAGTTGCCCACCATTTTTTGGTCACTTAAAAAGGGCACTAGAACTTTTAATTTCCGTTCGAATGAGTCCCACGATATTCTAGGACCGCTGGATCGATACTATCACCCCTGAAAAAAAAAAACACAGACATCCCTGATCTTTCTTATGGCAAAAATACAAAATTCCACATTTTTGCAGATAGGAGCTTGAAACCCCTACAGTAGGGTTCTCTGATACGCTGAATCTGATGGTGTGATTTTCACTAAGGTTCTATGACGTTTAGGGGGTGTTTCCTCCTTTTTTCGAAAATAGTTACGGTCAGGCGCGTAACTTTTGATGGGTAAAACTAAACTTGATGAAATTTATATATTTGAAATCAGCATAAAAACCCGATTCTTTTGATGTATCTACTGGCATCAAAATTCCTTTTTTTAGAGTTTCGGTTACTATTGAGCGGGTCGCTCCTTACTTACAGCTCGTTACCACGAACTGTTTGATTTATACATTAGATATAAAATAAGCCAAAGTATGATAATAATATAATAATAATAATAATTTTATTATAAGCCAAAAACAGGTCATACAAAACAGAATTCATAATCACACTCCACAAGAAACATAACATAAATATCCTTTTTCACTCATTCATGTCAACGCTTTATTTACAAATTTACACTAATGCCTTATTTTCCTTTTTACAGTCGTTTTGATGAAACCCCGGCACTAACAGTTACCACCCTCAAAAAAATTTTCCCATAATATAGTAATTTGCTGGCACTCGGCGTGAATATGGGCCCCATCCTCAATACCTAAGTTACATCTGGGGCAAGAGTAATCCGCATCTGCATCTGGGGTCGCCCTATTTCTTTCAAATACTCTTTTTCTATTTTTTTAGTGGCAGGCAATTCGCTCGGATCCGAAACCAAGTCCTCAATGTCTCCCCCGGTAATCCTAGTTTAAAATAATATTCGAATCCAAATATCGCTTTTACATGGGAATAAAACTTAAATTTTTCAGATGTTTTAACTGCGTGTGTCAACATTTGGACTTCATGGTATTTTATTATTTCTACAATCATACCAAAACACGACTCCCCCTGATCTGAGGGTCCTAGCCCCTCATTTCAAATATCTGATCATCCTAATCCATCTAAAACATTTTTTATTTGACACGGCCACGATGTTTTACGTTTCGACCGTAGCATCTCCACATAAGCTGCTTTTGCTAACCTATCTTTTGACAGACTTAGAACCTTTAGCCAGTACCGGATCATCTGTGCTAATCTACTCATTCTCAGCGAAAATATACCTAGATCACCTTTTATTGCCTGATTGTGGGTCGTTACGTGAAGACCAATTAATCTCTTAAAGTGTTGCAGCTGAATTGATTCCGATTGTGGTGCCGGGTCATGCCCCCAAAGTTCAGCTCCGTAATGGATAGTAGGCAAAACTTTAGAATTAAAAATATATTTATGCATTTTTAGATCTTTTATACTTGAAAGCCTTGAATTACGTAAAATGGCAGCTGAAACTGCTTTCCCTCTCTTAATCATCTGTTTTACATGCTCTTTCCATCCTTCTTTTGCTGAAAGTGTTACTCCCAAATATATAAAATTTTCGCTCTCTTTTACTTTTTTCACCTTTATAATAAAATTCTACTTTTTGATCATCATTATTCACACGAATTCCTCTAAAAACCACAATCTCGGATTTTTTAAATATTCAACACTAGTTTCTTTCTATCTAAATATTCTTCTAATATACTCAATAAGATTTGGAGCTCCTCTGGTGACTTGCCTATCAACACCGCATCATCAGCAAAAAGCAACAGAGATAACGTCAGGTTCCCTAGTGACACTGTAGGGGCCCATACCTTTTTTAAATGGTCAACAATATCATTTATATACAACGTGAACAACCTAGGTGAAATACTACTACCCTGTTTTGCTCCTTTTCTAATTTTTAATGGCGACGATAATCACTTCCCAAAAACTTTAACTATACCAAATGTGTTTCTATACATATCAGCTAGTATCCTATCAAAAAGTCTTGGTAAGCCTACCTTTAACAGTTCTAAGCACAGGAAAATCCTGTCAATACTGTCCAAGGCCTTTTCTAGATCTAAAAATGCAACATACAACCTATTCTTCCCTTTTGCATATTTCTCTACAAGCGCCTGTAGAACTAAGAGCCTATCAATAGCATTATATCCATCCCGAAATCCTGCCTGCTCCTCCTTCAAAATCCTATATTTTTCTAACCAATGAGCTAATCTAGAATCTAGTATTCTTTCTAATATTTTGCTAAGACTAGGTGCTAAAGGTATCGGTCGATAATTACTGTGATCCGCTGGGTCTCCCTTTTTTAAATAGCGGCAAAATCAAGGATGTTTTCCACGGCGATGGCCATTCTCCGGAGGCCAGAACTGAGTTGAAGATAGCCAAGAAGATGGGCATAAATAAAAGTTGGAATTGTTACAAGTTCTTTGTTGGGACTCCATCGCTACCAGGTGCTGATCCACCTTCCATAGCGCTTATGCATTCTTCGATTTCTTCTCCCGATGCGGGTTTTATCAGATCATAATCGTGTTCTTTCAGTGGGAAACTGGTCTCATTCTCTGTATTCGATAATTCGTCGCTGAACCAGCAGTCAAACGAATAGTCTTCCTGAACCGCGTCCTTATAGTATGTAGCCCATGTTTTCGGGTCAGGTACTTTTGGCAGAGCTATGGAGGCCCCTTTTTTTATCTTTCTCCAGAAAGCTCCTCCTTACCTTTTTGAATTGCCAGTCTCTTCTTCTTTTTAAGAGGCGTTTATACTCCCGGCGAACATTTTTAAACCTTGTTACTAGTCGAAGCCTATTTTCCTCTATTTCCTCTTCCCTCAAAATCTCCATTTCTTTAATCAATTCTAATTTTTTTTATTCTACATTCCTCATAAAAAAAATTCTATATCCTTACAACCTCCTTTATTTCCTAGAACTGGGCCTGCTATTTCATGTAAAATCTCCATGAACTCCTCTATCAATCTATCATGGTTATTTATCTTCTCTAAATCACTTAGCCTTACAGCTATATCATCCTCTGAAAACGCTTCACTTAATTTAACATTTTCCTCTGTAGACCATTCCCTAGGTATCTGACGTCTAATATTTTTATTATAAATACGACTTTCACTTGAAATATCCCTCATTCGGGGAGCACTCCTTGATCTAATTTCTAAAAATACCGGTAGATGGTCCAATCCTACTAGCTTAAGCACATCCACATTAAGGTAATTCGGATCCCAGCGAATATCCACCAAAACATACTCAATTAAACTTGCTTTAGCCCCAGATACGTATTTAAACTCATCCCGATTTTTATCCTTTCCAAACCTTACATTTCCAATCATCAAAACCTGATTCTGCGTATAATTCCAGAAACATCCTACCTTCGTGAGTTATTCTTCTTTTTTCGTCCCTGCTAGCTCTGGGGATTCTGTAGACGGCTAGGACCGCTGACGGAATACCTGGAATTAACACATCTTTTAATTCAACTTCGTCACTAGTATAAGCATTAAAATCACCCATTAATATCAATCTGTCAATTTCAAAATTAGCTCTTTTTTCATCTAATTCTTTTTGCAACAAATTCCACGTATCTTCATTTCGATACGAGTTATTTTGAGGCGGAATATAAATCGATCCTATTACAATACACAGTCCATCCCAACATTCTAATCTAATCCAAATAACATTTACTGATTTACTTTTCAGCTTTGTATAACTTTTGAAACTCATCTTTTATCAACACTACAATGCCTCCAAAATAACGATTGTTAGAAGCTAACTAACCTCTTACTTTTGGAGTTTCACTAGGGCAATGCCAGGTTTCTATTAATGCTACAAAGTCAAAATTAGACAAATCACTTTCCACAGAACTTAACTTATTTTTTATACCCTGTACATTCCAAGATACAAACTTCAGGGTTTGTGTATGGCCTTGTCGATGCTATTGGGCTCCGTAATCACTCGGGGGGAAAGCTAACCGGTAATAATCGTTGCCTCTATGCCTATTAATACCCCTGTACTGCCAAGGCTGGTTTTTTTTTAGCTGCCTGAACGGGCGTATGTTTTGTCTGTAAATTGGTGTCCGATTCCCTTCAGTAGACCGACTTGTCAATGGCTCCTCATTTCTTTGCCGTACATTTCTAGCGGTGCGGCCGTAAGTATTATCAACGGGGCTAATCTCGCTAGTTTTACGACCTTTCCCTGTTCCTATTGTTTTCGGCAAGTTGCTGTTTCTTTCAACTAACGTGTTCGTGTCACTTTCATTACCAGAACAGTCCGACTGATCTGAAGGACAAGTCTGGACTGAGCTCTGGTTATTTTCATTCACATTAGCGGGATTTATACCTCTGATCTCTGAGTTACTCTGTGCTGCATTAGGGGTCGTAAGTGGGTGGATTACCGTCATTTCTTTTATTTTTTGACATTCACGGTTGTATGTGTACGTTTTACCTTCAATGATAAGTCTTTCACCTTTGAACTGCGCGTTTTTGGCTTTTACTATGACTTGGGATAGCACTGGTTTTAAATTTTTTCTAGCCTCGCGTTGATACGTAGTGTAGTCCAGAGCAACCCCTACGCCGTTCTGTTTCAATACAAAACTTTTCCAGAGAACCGCATTTCGTATTACCAAGTCGTGCCACTTAACTATTACACGGCCTGATCTCAGGCGGAAAGCATCCTTTATTTCCCTCCGAGAAATCTGTTGGCTCGGGAGGCACCAGCAAAGAAACTTGCAAAGCCCATCCTTCAAGCTCGACTGGAATGGACCAGCCACAGGAAAATTGTAAAACATGAGGTAATAACGCTTTAGTTCTGCCTCTAATGAGTCGCTTTTCAGTGTTGATTTCCTGATTTTGTTCCTCATTTTCACTAGATCGTTTGAAATTTCTGATTTTGTTGTAACTAGCTGTTTACTAAAACTATTCATTTTTGCCTCTATACTGGATAAGCTGTGGGATCAAATCCAGTTTGAAATTTATTTCACGCATAAACTGAGAAATAGCGTCGGGATCTGACGCATCCGGAAGTTGAGGTAGCTGAATCTGATTCCCCTCCATTTCTGCTTGCATATTCAAGATAATTAATATTGCCTACCTTATTCTCTGCCAGCAATATTCTCCGGCAGTAGAGTTTATTCGTTGCGTCCCGCTTTAGCCCAGGACACAGCTTTGTAGCGCTCTCTTCTTCAGTTGTCAAAGAAATGAATCTTTATCCGGAGACGCTGCTATACTGGGGGGCGTGGCTAACTTCTCCCGTCCCTGCGCACTGAATTGTGTATTAACTGTTTTAAACTAATAGATGTTATCGCTCTGAATGACCGATGAATACTGATGCCATGTCATTATATTCAGTGCAAAAATGATGACTTATAATTGAGCAGTGTGTCTCACGTGTATTTTTCCCCCAAGAATCTGACAATTTATGCTTGACAATATAATTTAATCTTTCTACTCTTAACCAATTTGCTTTAATTACCCATGTTTATTCTTTCTTTTTTTTCAGTGTCACTTTTTTTTCTTTTTTTTTTTTGGTCCTTAAAAAGTTCTCTTCTAAGATCTTTATTGTTATTTATGTTATGTTTTATTTTTATTCGATTAAACTGAATTGAATTGGATCATCATGCAGAACGGGTGTTCGTAAAATGTATCAGAAGGGCAAATTATTCTGTGATTCAGCACAGGTTTTAAGGGCTGAAACAGGCTGGAAGGCAACCTACTACTCTAACAATGTGCCACCCTCTACACTCAATTCTCTATGGATTGGAACAGAATGTCAAGATAAAAATTATAATCAGAATTGTTGAAATGCACCAAGTGCCTCCAAGGGGGACGTAACGAGTGTAGTCCCAGAAGTTAGGGCCCAAAATTATGCAATTAGCCTGTGTAAAAGAGGCTATATACATAAACATTAACTGAAAGGTGTGCATATTCCCCCTTGTTGAAATCAAAGTCGTATAAGGTTTTTCAATCTTTGTGATTGAAGGAAAAGTGAGGCCCTTGTGCTCGCGCTCTCTCCAATCCTTACATCCCAAATCACTGTATATATAATTAGGCAGTAAGTTTACCGTAGATGATTTCTGGCTCTTCATTCTCGGTGCGAACAAAAAGCTCCTCCACCTTATTCATGCATTAGCGGGTTAGTGTGTATGCGTCAATCAATGAGAAATGGTTCGAAATTATATTATTCGTAATTGCGAAAGCAGAAAAAAACTTAACTGATTGGCCTATGTAGGATTTCTAAAAAAGAGGGCGGGGGTCTCTTTTTTTGAACCAAGGGGCAAAATTTTTTAAAACTTGTGATTTATTATCTCCTTAACGAGCTCCTCAGTACTACAGACAATAAAAATCAAACCAATATCAATAAACATATGTGAAAAGTGGAAGTGACTATATTTAATTTAGCTGCAAGTCTACATTCATATATACAGTGTCCCAAATACAAATTATATATACAGTGTCCCAAATATACAAACATTAGTATATTTTTCGGGAAGTAATCCTAACTATATATTGTTTACGCATTTTTAAAACAATTTACGAGCCGGAGAAATAGTCAGGGACGGGTTGTTCAAACTGGCTACCTCTCTTAAATCGGCCCTGAATTTTCTGTTCCAAGTATGAATGCTGCAAAGATGTCTGATTATCGTCACAGCTGGTATTTAAGGGTTTTTGGAGGAACTAATTGGAATTCACTAATTGAAGCCGCTTTGGGATATTTTCGAACTTCCCAAACGAAATAATTTACCAGGCGTGGAATAATTTTGATGAACCCAAGCCAAAAGGAGCTATCTGGCTTGATATTTTCGATGGTCATTAAACCCACCCGAGGCTTCCTGACCCAGACAAAAAGGCGAATATTTTTGATGATTAATGTTTTTTTTTCAGTTGGTTTGAATTAATTCAAATGAATCCAAATTCAAAAAGATAAATTCAAATAAAATGTTGCCAGAGGTGAGTATTGTACAAAATACAGTTTTAATGTTTAATCAGCCCGAACCCTACTACAGAGCAATGCCGATGTACATTCTTAGGGAGATTTGGTATACGCTGTAGAAATCGGAAAAATAACATCTTTAGAAAAATGATATATGACGTCAGTATAAAGAGAACCGAAGACCCGAGCCTACAAATGGTAGTGAGCAAAGGGACTGACATAGATTTACATAGTTCGAAGGTCAGAACCATCGTGGGAGGTCCAACACCCCGAGCGAGCGGAAGGAGGTGGCAAAATTGCCGACAAAGCCACAATAGTATAGTATGTATAATCAAGTTGCATTGTTGGTTGGTTTGGGCAGGGTAAAATACCGAACTATTAAAAGCTAGATATGTAAAATATTCCTGAAACTGTTTTAAAACAACGAGAAGAAAAAACCCCCATAAAGATCAACATAAAATACAACCCAAAAAAGAAAACCTAGTAACAATATTGGAAAGTGATGTCACATAATAGAAGACCAGCTCTGGCTCTTTGCCTAGTAACCTATATATAAAATCAATTTTGCTTTGTTGGTTAGTTTTAATAGAAGAAACTGAAAAGCTATTAAAGTTTTAAACTTGAAATTGTTCCAAAACTGTTTTTAAAACGTATAAAAATACTTGTTAAAAGTGTTTCTTTTTTGGTTGCTCTGTGAAAAATTGTGTATTGCTAGTTAATGCATTTTGAATTACAGAAGCCGAAACTTTAAAAAGAAGCTTTTACTAGCCATTCAATTCTGAAAACGAATATAAAGATTTAAATACACAAAACAGTCAAAGAACTAATGTTACTTCAAAAACTTCTTTTATTCGTTTGAGGTGATAGTTTCAGTTTGTCTTTATCCATACATATCATAAATCTCTACATCAGATGCTGTGTCTAAACCTACCGACGAGTCTAATTCAGAAGTTGCAACCAAACCCATAGTATCGTCCAGTGCAAGTTTGCCTGTGGATAATTCTTTGAAACTTATAATGGATCCAAATCAATTTAGCCTTGAAGCTCCACAGAGGAGGTCGAATAAGCAGGAAATGAAAGACAGGTAATCTTTCCCGTTCGCTCTTTCTTGTGTCTTGTTTTATTCCTCTCTTGTATCAGATCTGCTTCTATCCAAGGAATCTAGTGTTTTTAAAGTCACATCTCCTTGGGAAAGCTCAGTCGGAAGACCAATTATCTGGACCTATCTTAAAGAAAATAGTAATCAAATTTAACTGTTCATTTGAGATGAAAATCCAGTAACATTTTCTTTTTTCCCCTATAACTTATATCTAGTGTTTTGAAGCCGTTCAAACTCTTTTTAAAAGCTAACTGAAGGCGTTTGCAGTCTTATCATAGGAAGATGCTTTGTGACGTCATATTTATGGATGTTTTCTCTTCGCCATGTAAACTTTTGCCAAGTCAAAAATATAAATTTATGAGGAAATATGTCTCTCCATGGGTAGCATCATTTTAAATGTAGTCAGCATTGACAGCACCGCAGATAATATTTCTGCACTTCAGTAACATGTTATCGTTGAATATAATGTCATCTCCACGAAAAATACTGAATCGGGTTAGATTGGCTATAGGTTACTGGTGTTGCCTCTTTCTCTGATGTACCTTTGAAGGGTTAATTGATGCAAGATCGCTCTAATCTATGGTGAAATACCGTAAACAAGAATCGAAATACTGCAAACAGGAATCAGACGAGTAGGCAAATTACTGGTGTCGGTGGGAGACTGCAAAATAAAACAGGTAGCTCAAGCCTTCCTCCATTGTCTCAAGCCGGTTGTTGCGATTCAGACTTATAAAATGTGTATTTAAGGGCATACTCTAATTGCATGTGAGAAATGCTGTTCTAATGGATCTTTCTAAAAGCCCTTGAGCTATACAAATGTTATTCCAAAAGTTGCTTTCACTGTTTGTAGTCTCCCAGTACTCATGGATCCAATATGCATCAATAAGTCTTTGAGCATGTAGAAGATTTCCCAAGGAGAGGGGGAATATAACAGCCGTTGTTTTTCTTTGCCGAAGTGTTGCTGGCAATATTTTGTCTTGTTATTTACTGTGTTTAAATCGAGAACACAGAAATCACTCTCTCTTTATATTCGAACAATTTAAACCGGATATGGGCTGTTAGGAATGGCATATTTGTTCAATATTAAAAAAGGAAATAAACTCCCCTAAAAATGGGTTTATTTGTTATCTCCTTTCTTTGAGAGAACAATCATTGTCCATGTATGTTTATACTTTTTCTCAAAAACGGCTTGACAATTTTTTTTTCTAAAAGTTGACAAACTACCTCAGAAGCAATCTAGATTGATTATGACTTCGGGAAAATGGTTTTTCTCTCCAGTGGTATTCGTATTGAATCTGTGATGAAATATAGTGGCTAATTCTTTATAGGATTTTGGACTTATAACAGTTGCTAATTTTCATAAATCAGGATATCTTAGGAAAAACTATAAATGAGGATAGTTTTGAATTAAATTTATAAATCTAATATACAGTTGAATTGAATTAAAGATGATTTCTTAAACCACATTGGCCTGCCATAATATAAGCAAATGGCCTGCCATTAAAAGTGAGTCATTCGCCAATATCCGTGATTTGCACAAAATCTAAAAAATTATGAACTGCCATCGACGGATACTAGTGAACAACTGGTTGTTAGGTATTTGGTTTTAATTCTTAGAAACAAAAAACTTAAAAAAACGCAATTAAAAAAAGGAAAAAACTGCTACGTTAAAAAAAGGGTCATTTGTAGCTGAATAAGGAATAGTAGCTATTATCTCAATTAGTTATATTAGTAAAATGCTATTTTTGATCGAAAAAAAGCATAGTATAAGAATTGCCTTTGCCGAAAACCCTGTACAACTAACCTACAGCCCTCTGGCTTGAACAACAAGGAAAATCTCTTTTCTGCATGGGTAGCACTGATGTGTCCTTTTTTTTCCTTTTCTTCCACCTTTACTGCAAGTGGGTCACCGGAATATCATGCAGAGCTGTTTAAGGGATCATTTGAAAGAAAATTGCTTCTTTAGTGCCTTTTGTAATTATCTAAACGTAATATTGGAAATAAATTACGAATTTCGACAAAAAAAAACTGATTCTTTATACAATAGATGATGGCTGATGTCATGATCGTAATTTATAACCGTGAATGACGCTAAAGTAAAACTATATAATGACGTCATGGGCAAACGTCATGTACCAATATAAGGCTGACAGGTCAAGTCGCCTTAACAATTAAAGTTGGTAATTAATATAAACATAATGGTTTCAAGAGAGAAACCTAAACAAAAGAAAAACTGAAATATCAGAGCCAGGCAAACGAAGTATCTACTGCAAGAAAACAGTATCAAAAATAGAGATAGCATCTTAGAAATTGTGAGAAACAGATTTAAAAGAGATAAAAAAGGCTGGTGAAAGGAACAGTGCTTGAGCATATATAAAGATGGTTGTTTTGTGATCTAGATGTTAAGAAAGCAAAATAGGACAGAAAAAGAAGGATCAAGGAGCGTTATCATAATGATGAGGAATAATGAAACAA
The DNA here is from genome assembly GCF_049724085.1 of Artemia sp. Qi Xiang Cuo. Classification (NCBI taxonomy): domain Eukaryota; kingdom Metazoa; phylum Arthropoda; class Branchiopoda; order Anostraca; family Artemiidae; genus Artemia; species Artemia sp. Qi Xiang Cuo. Next base: position 34,927,687 of record NC_142803.1, on the reverse strand, counting down.
ATATTGACACAACAGCCTGATTCCCTTTAGCTTGTTCTTTACCAGATTCAAGTTAAAAAAAAAGGAATGTTTTTTTTTCTGTTTGCAGTATATAATTATTGAAACAAAAGTAAAAAATTAGTGTAGAGAGCGAGGATTTGTAGAGGGGGCAGCTTCCCACTTATGCAGATTAGTTTCTGTTTGTTTTAAGTTCTAATTTTGCTTGTTTTCATACCTAAACTAGCATTTCTCAGAGAGAATTGCTCTTGTTTTGAGGTGTTTCGCCATTATTTGGCTGTTCTTTTGCTGGCTACGGGTCTGAGATTGCGGACTCTTTTGGTGCAGGGTCCAATTTCACCCGTAATTTCTCCAGTTTGTCTAATTCGGGTTTAGTGTCTAGATTCTCTGTTAAAACCTCCAATTTGTCTAATTCCTCAGTTGGTCACACCATTTTGACCTAAAATCAAGATAGTATTTTGAATTATATTTCGGAAAATCCAATGTTAGTCAATATAATGTTTGTGGAACGTTTTGGTAGTCTAATCTTCAGGAAAAGAAAACTATGCTATGGCACTGTGCTATAGTTTTGAAAAATCCCTATGCCAACCTATAAATATAATCTGCCACCGTTTTGCATAATATGTTTGAGGGAGACGGGGGCCAAATTATATCACTGAAAATAGTTCTTTAAAATGTAGCCATGCTAGCTAAAACATGAATGACGGTCGCGGTTTATTCAAGATATATTTCCTGTTCTTTTTTAGAACATATTTCCTGTTCTTTATATGTTTCCTGTTCATATTTCCTGTTCTTTTTTAGAGAACCAAGTTGACTCCTTTTGTTCCTCTTTGTATCCTTTTTGTTCGAAGTTTTTTTTGCCTTCGGGTTTTTTCTTAGCTAGATATAGTAAAGAACTATCTTCTGTTGCAACTGACGTCATCGTATAGTTTTACCAATGCGTCATTTATGGTTTTATTCTACGATTAGGACATCATTCATCATCTTATATGCGAAGATTTAGTTTTTGTCAAAAAAGTGGATTTAAGCTGTGAAATTAATTATGGTACTTACAAAAGCATGCAGATATAGGGATTGCTTTAAAATGAACGTCTAAACAGCTCTCTGTGATGTTCCAGTGTCCTGCTAGCGGCAGAGAAAAAACAGAAAAAAATGAGGACACATAAATGGTACCTATGCAAAAGAGTGATTTTCCTTGTTGTTCAAGCCAGGGGACTGTGAATTTCCTGTATAGGTTTTATTGGCCATGGCTGTTCCAAAGGTGATATTTTTGTTTCGACCAGATACTGTTTTAAGGGTATTTTTTGAATTTTTTTTCAATTTGTGTTCAAGATAACATTTTATTACTAATACTAATTCAGATACTAACCTTTCCTGAATCAGCTAGAAATCGCATATTTTTCTCACTTACTAGTTTGTCACTTAGCAGTACAATGAGCCGTGGTTTGTCCTTTACTAATTTGCAGCTCTGCTGCAACCATGACAGAATCAAAGTACTTGGGAACACTTGCCTAACATATTTGTGACGTTCTAAAAATTTATTCTAAATGAACACCTCTTATGACTAATGTTTTATTAAGTCAAATATACGTAAAAAAAAGAAAATTGCCTGATTTCTAAATTAATTTTATCGTTTTAGGTTTTTGTCTGGGGAATCAAAAATAAGTTCATTAGATGCCGACCCTACAGATCCGTTTAGTTCAATAGATCCACTATGGAGCCTTAAGAAGGACTCGAAGAAATAAGTATTGTGTGTAATCATTCCTTTATCGTGTTTTATTTTATTCGCTTTTATTCTGACATATTTATTGTTGTATAATATAATCTTGATAGTAAATTAATTAAACCATGGAATCCTACATCCTCTTCTTGCTTGGATTGTTCTTCAGATACTTTGGCATAATCTCATCAATGGAATCAAAATCTGGGCCCTGCGCCGGGTTGCTTCAGCTAAGTTTGAACAATGGGCCTGTATTACCTACCAAGCAGAGGACAATACCGCTGCGTCACTACTGCACTTAAGCCCTCCTTTCTTCCAAACAAATCTTGATGTCTATTGCGGTAATAATGTAAGTATTTTGGGCTATAGCTATGCCCATAGGTGATACCGCTTTTGTTAACAATAGCACAAAAAATAAAAAAAAATGGAAACGGTTATCCACGGTAAATTTCTATCCCTGAGACTAGAGCTTTTGTATTTTCCCTATTGGATAGAAAGCAACAAGCAGTTCTGACTTTCTTTGAAATCCAAACAAACAATAGATTGCATTACTTATCAGGTTGTATTTCGCTTAGTTCAATGTATTTCCAGTTGTGATTGAAAAGGCTTTTTTTTATCGAAAGCTAAGTTCAAAACTGTATTTTCTAATTACAACATTTGCTTCTCATGCGGCTTGGTGCCTTCTTAATCCTCGCAGAGATACGTATGAAATAAAGCTATTGATAACAACATTTGTTGATGCATCTCAAAAGGCAAAGCTAACTTTTTTCGATATTTCCTTTAGCTTACTCTGGTTTTGGCTCATGCATTTTTATTTGAAATTCAAGGTAACCATGATTGTTTTTATAGTCGTGGTTAATATTCTTAGCCCAAGCTTTGCATTGGATACTGGTCAGGTTACCGGGTTGTAGGTTATCAAGTTTGAGGGCAATGAGAGGTGAAACATACCCAGGTATGTTACTATAAGGGTAATAATAAGCTGGGAATCCTCTGAATGGAAGATAATCAATGGTGAATCTGTCGTTGGCAGTCTTTCCTTCGCAAGAAAGCCATATCATTTTTGTGGATTCGATCCCTTTCGACGGTAAGAAGAGAGGTAATGTGGTAACCGCATTTTCTTCGTCAGTGGATACGATATGCTGTTTTAAATCATCTGGCATATCTGCTGGAAGCTTATCAGCCTTCGTATAAGGTACAGGCGTCCAATCGAGTATCTTGTTCAGTTTTATAAATACACATGGCCGACCTTGCTCATACCCGAATTTATTTTCCTTACCACAATGGTTTCGGAAATCATCTTTATAGATTTCCTGAATATCTTCTAGAAAGGCATCTTCTAGAAACTTTTCTAGAATACTGACTTGTTTCTGCCAATTGCCATTACTTCCACTTGTGAACTCAATTAAGTAAGGATATTTTTCTTCCTCAAATCTTGGGCGAATTGTAAGAGCCGGGGTGGTATCTATTAAGCTATACTCTGTTCGCAAGAAAGCAACGTTTGTATCAATTCTAGCCCAAAGGAAAGCCAAAAACAGCCCAACAGTAAAACAGCCCAGAATAATGTAAAAACAAACATAATATATGAGAATCAACGCCCATCTCCTCACAGATTTCCTAATTGATCCTGATTTTTTAGAGCCAGAGGATTTTATTCTCGATGTATCGGTTTTATCAAGCGCCGACATTTTCTATTGCTTCTCCAACTTGAACTTAAAGTTGTCTTAAAACAACGCAAATATGATGTGAGATAAATTCATCGGGATCTCTTCTTACAGATTAGAAGTTTTCTTCTAAACTGATCAAATATTCAAAACTAAATGGAAACTGAATTTTTATGCATTTTATTTTTCTGTCTTGTAAATTCTTTAAACAGCTATTCTTTCCATATGAATCTAAGATTTTGGATTTTATCGGTCAATCATACGTAGTCAGTCGTTTGTAAAGACGCCCGACAATAGTTACTTATTTAATAATCAGCTAGCATATCAATCATGGTAATTCCAAAGACGCAATGTTGCACACAATACATTTTGTAGGAAAACGGTGAAAAAAACCTTTTGAGTTATTCCATTGTTTTTATAGTTTATCTTCCGCGTGAACTGTGAGATATCCGTGAACCCGTGCCACATCATAGTCACATCTATCGATAAAGAAAGCCAAATATCATGAATGACGAGGCAATTTCCTTGATTTTAGCGTCACACTTGTATTTAAAAAGCAAAAAAATTAAAATTGCAAGAAATTAGTTTAAAGAGTTTGCACCAACAGTAATTTCTGTCCAACTGTTCTCTACTAATACTAAGTCTTCTTAACTTTCGTCAGATTCCTCTCCCAGATAGAAAAACCGTTGTTCTAAGTTTTCCATCTTTTCTAGTTTTAAAAAGTATGCCTTAAACCTTGACTTTGATTGGTCAGTGAAGAAATTTATGCTTGAAAGTTGAACAATGTTAAACTCGAGAAATTACGAACGGCGAACGTAATTGGCGCTGTAGCCGTGCTTAATTTTGATTTTATCGACAAGTGTGACTATAATTTGGCAAGGGCATTATATTCTTTAATTCATGATCTATCCATTCACCTGGATAGAATTATAATATTGCTAAGACTTCTTTTTAGAGAATGGTCTGAACTTGCTTAAAAAAGGAAAATTTCATATTTCCAAATGTTTCTGACGTATTTTCAACATGTTTTCCAATCTAAAAAAAAGAGAAAAAAAATAGGAAAGCTCATTTCAAGAATCTTTTACAGATTATTATCTGTCTGAAGTCATGACATCATACCAAATTCCTGGTTAAAATAGTTGTTAGCTCTTTAAAGGGTTAGGAGCTATGCCAGGAAAGGTACTAATGTTAGCAAAATTTTAACAGATTATTATTGAAAAACCGCAATAGTTTCAAGTTGACATCGGACCAAACTTAGCCAAATATACTATTAGTTAAGGCTGAAGTAGATTGCATTTACTAACTATGTAATGCTGAACTTATTACTTACTTCTAGTCGTAAATCTTAACTGCTTAAAAAAACAATACTGGAAGTACTTGAAACGGAACTTCATTTAAAGAAAACAAACGATGGGGCCAGAAAACGTGGTGCCTAAAAAAGACAAAATTTATTTTTTTCAATGTACTGGCAACATACAATATACTGGCAGAAAATAATTTGAAATCATTGAGTTGTATTGATTTCTGACACTCTAAAATGAGTCAAACAATTTTTTTTTCGATTGGCATGAAAATTACAGGATAAGGAGACTGGATTAAGGGGACGTCATTCGTGAAGTTTTGTGTTTTTTAAGATAACAGAACCGTTTTTTTCTCATAAATCATCTGACATGTGTATATTTAAACTAACAAACAGAAAGACTACAATAAAATAGAAAATGAACAGTTTCTTTTAATTAAATGGTGGATTAATATACATGTATATTGAAGATTATCTACAGGCAGTGTTTCCACTTCTCCCGATTTTTCGGGAGATCTACCGAATTTCTAATCCATCTCCCGACAAAAAAGAAGATACCGAATCTCTCGAAAATCTTCAGAAAGTTTAATCCCCGGAAAATTTTACTTTGTAGTCATTCTTTGTTTTTGTTTTTTACCTGGCCGTTGTCCGTGGTCTTTTGGGGATTTTCCCTAGCGTCCCACGCAATTGAGGCAGCGCGATTTGAATTTATTGGCATATGTATGAACATTGCCCATTATCCATTCCACAGTGGTTGCATTTATTTTCTGTTTTTGATCATTTAAACACCTTCAAGGTATGTAATTAACTAATTATTTTCTATTCATAAACTAACCACAGGTGTCGGCTTTCAGCAAGAAGATGTGAACTAGCACTATGTGGGCCCAGGTGATTCAGTAGGTTCAAAATGATCCAATGTTAATACAAATTTAAAGAAATATGACAAAAATTAGACTTTGTCTGCAATTGCTCTGTAGAACTGAAGGGGTTTGCATCAGATGATCCAGTACAAGATGCAGAGACGAAGTTGCAGCATTGTGAAAACAATTTACCATTTCTGCTGGTTGACAAGTTAGTCCCATTCCTGAAAAATATGCCGCATAAGAATGTTACTGATAAAGTAAGATTGGGTAAGCAGAAAGTGACGAATATAGTCCGCCAGGGCCAAACAGTGTATTACAAAACATAAAATCATGAAGAAAGGATGAAAACGAGGACAACTAACAGCAAGTGAAATATTGAAATCAGTTTTATTGAACCTGAAAAAGCTAAGTCACTAAACCCACTCACCCATGGCCCATATTTAAGACGCTACTCGTTGCCAGGGTGGTCGAGAAGTGCCATTGGCAAAGACTGGCTGGAACATTCCGATAGCATCAATGATGATGAAACAGTAACTCTGACAGCCGTGGATTAGTGGAAATCGGCTTTGAGCACAAGAGACCACAGTAGAAACCAAAATTAGCAAAGTTTGCACATTACTTGTATTCATTGCTATTTTTTAGCGTAACTTCAGAAAGACTACTCAAGGATGTAAAGATAGACAGAAGGAATCGTTTGATAATAGTAACTTTGGCTTCCACAATTCAGATGATACTTGGAATAAAACGAGCCGGAGTTACACCAGACACACTGACGGATGACCAGTCCCTCAGAAAGAGGCTAAAAGGAACAGTAGTGTCTGCCAGCACAGCAGAGCCACTGCATGATCAGAGTGGGTTGCTCACATAAAAAGTCATGAGATAGACACAGATTATGAATGTAATGCGGTATCTGAAAGTTTGCTATTTTTTTATACTTCTTTTCAGTTATATGAGTACTAATGAGCTGCGACTTTGCGTTTTCTCTTTATCATTTGTGAATAACTCTGGGGATGGTGGTAAATCATAGTATCCGCTTCACTCAGACTCAATGGCCAAAGGCCTGGAGTCCGTAATTCGTTTAGATTTTCTCTCCCCGTCCTGTTGTGGACGGGGAATGGGCTGTCGTGTGGAATCTGAAAGGGCGAGAAAAAGTAGGGGTCGATGAAGAAAAATGTCCTAATTAAACAGCTTTAGAGTCTGAATGAAATATGACTGCACTTAGTTTCAAAATTAAATACATTTAAATACATTGAAAGGTTATATTCCTGGTTGAGGGTAAATAGATTAAAGATTAATCTGGGTAAGACTAATTTTGTTATTTTTTCCCGTTCACCAGATTTTTATCCATGGTTTCAGGATATTGTATCATAGTATGGAGCATTAAAGCAGGTGTGTTCTTACAAGTACCTGGGGGTTTATATTGATGATGTTTTATCATTCAAGCGTCATTTACATTATGTTTGTAAAATCGTGTCTCGTAACCTGGGTATAATGAAAAAACTTAAGCATTTTTTTCCTCCTTTTGTTATGCGCCTTCTTTATTTTTCCCTTATCCATCCATATATATTGTATTGTAGTAGCGTTTGGCTTGGAACATTTCCTTCTATTGCTCGGCCAATACGAGTTCTACAAAACAACACTGTTCGGCTGTTAGATGGCCTACAACCCCGGGATTCGATACGAAACGTGTATGAGCGTGTAAAGATACTGCCAGCTTCCGGATTACGGGAGTTGTATACACTTCTATTCATTTTTAGGATTCAGAGGGGTATAAACCTCCCGTGTTTTAATAGCTTGGCTAACCTGAGATCTTCTGTCCATGATTATGATACTAGGTCATCTGCAGAGATTAATATTCCACTGGCAGTTTCGGCCCGATCGATGTTTTCTTTGCTTCACAGGGGGATCAGAAGTTGGAACCATCTTGATCAAAATACAAAAAATATAGGTGATATTTCTTCGTTTAAGATAGTAATTAAAGGGATGCTTTTTAGTAAGTATGAATTTTAGGTTTTTTTTTTTTTTTTTTTTTTTTTTTTTTTTTTTTTTTTAATAATGATATTGGTAAATTTTTATGGCTCCTGGGGGTGATGATTATGAATATGATTGCAAATTTAATGAAAATGTTAAGGTTTAAGGTTTGTGGTGCTGTTTGGGGACTGTGATATAGATAGGTTATTATTTTTTTTCGTTTTTTTATTATTGTTTTGTTATGTTAGTGTATTTTTGCCACCCCCTTGGACAAGTTTTTACTTCTTGGGGTGGCCACTAAACTTATGTTAAATTGTTTGTTTGTTTAGAATAAATCTATCTCTCTCTCTCTCTCTAAGCTTCTAGGAGCTTCCTTTTGTCATGTTTGACAAAGTTGATCGACGAATTTTCTTTCCGGAATTACAGCTGGCTCCAGTAAATCTGCACTCTGAACTTTTAGAATGTGGTACTTCATCTGCAAATCGCTTAAACAGCTCCAAAACTTAATACAAAATAAAACAGTTCTTATTGAAAATTCTACCGAATACTGAAATCCATCTCCCGATTTTCTCCCGAATCCTGAGAGCCATCTTCCGATTTTCTCCCGAAAAAATTGTCAAGATTTTACAGATTGTTTGAAAAGATAAGTGGAAACACTGTCTACAGGAATGGGGTCAGAATATTTCCAGCCCTATAGACCTGAAGTTATGCTGATTTTCAATCTGTGTGAATTACAATTCTCCTCCACATCCGCCGTAAATTTGAAAGTAAAAATATTTTTAGAAATTTCTTGCTCAAAACTATGTCGGATTGAACATTTTGACAGAATATTCAAATGTTGTCAGAAATTTAAATTACATTCCAACATTTTAGTTTTTAAACAGTAAGGCTGGAAAATTTTTATAAACATTCTGACTATTAATTAAAACCTACTATTAAAAAGCGAACAGAAATAAAGTTTTCCGAGAACATTATTTTTAGCGAAAAGTCAAGTAATGTCATGGTGGTGGGGTGTCTTTGGGAGTATCATGTTATACAGCTCAAAAGTTAAGATGGATGCGTTAAAGAATTTTTTCCATGGAGGAGGGTTAAAATATAACAATTACTAAAAAAACGGTGCATTTCCTTAAAAGTCCTTTAAAGATACCTCTTAATATGGTTTAAATGCACCACTAAAATCACCTCACTTGGGGGCGAGGACTGGTGCCACATGGGTGATGGAGGGGGGGGGGGCTTGTGATGCCATGGTGGTGTGGAGTGTTTTGTGGGGCATCATGATAGGCTTGGGTTGCAAAAACTTGAATCACTAAATTTAAATGCATAATTTTTATTATGAAATAACTGAGAAAAATGACATAGGAATGATGAAGGGGGTGTCAGGGGGACAGTCAAGCAATGTCATTGTTGGTTGAATTGCTTAGAGTAACATGTTCTACAGCTTAAAAGTTAATGTGGAGGTGTTAAAGAATTTTTTACATGAAGGAGGGGGATATCTAACAATTACTCAAAGTCACGATACATTTCATTAATGTCCTTCAAAGATACCTCTTAAAACGACTTAAATGTACCACTAATATCATCTCACTTGGGGGGCGGGGGACTGGTGCCACAAGGGTGGTTGAGGAGGGGGGTATGCCTAGGTGGTGTGGAGTATTTTGTGGGGCATCATGATAGGCTTGGGTTGCAAAAATTTGATCATGGGATTTAAATGCATAATTTTAATTGTGAAATAACTGAAAATGTCTTTAGGAATGATGATGGGGGTGTCAGGGGCACAGTCAACCAATGTCATTTTGGGGTAAATTGCTTGGGGTAAAATTTTCTACAGCTTAAAAGTTAAGGTGGAGGTGTTAAAGATTTTTTCCATGAAAGAGGGGGGAATCTAACAATTACTCAAAGAAACGATGCATTTCATTAAAAGTCCTTCAAAGATACCTCTTAAAACGTTTTAAATGTACCACTAATATCAGCTCGCTCGGGGCGGTGGATTGGTGCCACATGGATGATGGAGGGGGGTGTAAGGCCAGGGTTGTGTGGAGTGTTTTGTGGGGCATCATGATAGGCTTGGGTTGCAAAACATGAATCGTGGGATTTCAATGCATAATTTTTTTTATGAAATAAATGAAAAATGTCTTAGGAATGATGAAAGGGGTGTCAGGGGGACAGTCAAGCAATGTCGTTGTAGGGTTAATTATTTGGATTAACATGTTCTACAGCTTAAAAGTTAAGGTGGAGGTGTTAAACATTTTTTCCCATGAAGGAGGGGGGAATCTAACAGTTACTGTAAGAAACGATGCATTTCATTAAAAGTCCTTCAAAGACACCTCTTAAGACGCTTTATATGCACCACTAATGTCAGCTCAATCGGGGCGAGGGACTGGTGCCACATGGATGATGGAGGGGGATGTGATGCCATGGTGGTGTGGTGTGTTTTGTGGGGTATCATGATAGCCTTGGGTTGCAAAAATTTGAATCACGGGATTTAAATGCATAACTTGATCGTGAAATAACTGAAACATAGCTTAGGAAGGATGAAGGGGGACAGTCAAGCAATGTCATTGTGGGGTGAATTGCTTGGAGTATTGTTCTACAAAGTAAAAGTTAAGGTGGAGGTGTTAAAGAATTTTTTCCATGACAGAGAGGGCAATATAACAATTTATCAAAGAAATGAAGCATTTCATTAAAAGTTCTTCAAAGATACCTCTTAATATGGTTTATATGTACCACTAACACAGCTCACCCTCTAAAAATGATTGTTAGGGGAGCAGCCGTATATTGTCACGATAGTGTGAAATCTAGTATCCCACACAAAGAAACGATACATTTTCATTTTATCGTTATAAATACGTTGACAGCGATTATCTCTGAAAATCAATACTCAACGGCTTCTTGTCAAATGTTGCAGGTGCATGGAAAAACAATGGCGCTGGCTAGGGAACACCTATGACGTCAAGGGGAAAGTATTTCTCTAATACAGAACATTGGAAATAGATTGGTGGTTCTCTCGGTTAAGGCAAAAATCCGTTGGATGGGAATGACCTTTTGAGTCCTAGTGGGGTCAAATAAGTAATGAAAAAAAAAAAAGGAAAAAAATCGTTGAACGTTTCGAGCGAAAAAATAAAAAAGTCATTAAGTTAATGAAAGAAAAATGCTTTGAGCGTTTCGAGCGAAAAATAAAATGTCAAAAAGAGTATCGTGATGGTTGCGCAATCATTGCGTCGCCTTACATAAAGTGTGTGCCGTCATTAAGTCAAAGAAAGAAAAAAAGCGTTGAATGTTTCGGGCGAAAAATAAATTGCAAAAAAAGGTATTACGTGACAGTGATGCACAATCATTACGTAAGGTGTGTGTTGTCGTTAAGTTACAAGCGGGGAATCCCCCATGCGTTCCTCTCACATGGTTACCTAAAATTGCGTCAAGCATATTTCACCTGACCGTTTGAAACGGGGTAAGTCGTGTGAAGTCATTGTAGTACGGAGGGGTGTGTCATGGGAGTCTTTCCAAATGTATTCCCTTTAATAGAACCAGTGACCGTATTGCGTAGGTGTGGCGGCTTGAGGGGTTGGTAGCTCCACTTATCTAACCCTTTAAGGTATGAGGGTATGTCGCATGACGTAACAGGGACACCTGGATTCCAGGAAAGCCGTTTAGACATATATAGGTGGAAAACACCTGGGAATTTCGCCTAGAAACAGGTCGTGTTACCAGCTGACCGCGCTGCACAGGTGCGAGGGGGGTGTTCCCATTTGAGCGCTTTCCCATTTGAGCGCCACGGAATTTTGTTCCATTTGAGCGCCACGGAATTTTGTTCCCATTTGAGCGCCACGGAGTACCATTTGAGCGCCAAACCCAAAATTGTGATTTTGCGGTGGATGAAGCGTGGTTTGCTGCCACATTGACCTGTAGAAATATTTATTGCCACGAAGACAACGAACAAAACTGAGGATTTTATTGGGTCAATGGTTGTGAAATAACTCTGTACTGAGAGTTAAGAAGCTAAACGTTTGTTAAGCTTGTGAAGAATATAAGTGAAGATTTTACGCACGTTCATAGGGTAAGAACTGATTGCCGCTGAAGAAGGCTTGCTGGTCAAGTCGAAATATTCGGCTCTTTTTTTAGAGTTATTTCACAACGATCGTTTACAAATGGAACGAAATCACCCAAAAATCGTGCCAAAAACGGATAATTCAAATTAATATATTGGTAAAAATACAAACAAAAACTGCTAATATCACACATCCGGCGAAATGTTATGTGCGACACCCAAGAGAAGCTCGTCTGCTGTTCGAGTTCCAGCCCTGTACTCCGTCGACAGCTTTTCGAGTCGTTCGTTCAGCCTTGCATACTTCTTGTTCGTCCGATGGATGACATGACCCTGGAGTAGCTGTGTCCTTGCAGAATCGACGACTGCTTGTTCTTCCTTCAGGAAAGAGATAAACTGCCACAAGTTCGGGTGGTAGCGACCGACTCTTCGGTTAAACCGCATGTGCCATGATTCGAGGTCGTTGTTTGTCCTTCGCTGGATGCCGTAGACTGACCAGAAATGAGGAGGACATTGGTCGAACCACTGACGGCTGAAGTAAGTGACAAACGGACGAGCCGAAGGCCAGGTACGAACGATGTGAGAAATGATTGGACCAGAATTGATTCTGACGATCGCTGGAGGTAGGAACGCCAGAGCCAGAAGCTTTCGAACGTAGAGGTTGAAGTCTGCATCGGTCATGTACAGCTCACGGACTGAGTGACGCCCCAAGTTTCTGATTACTGCTTGGCAAAAGTGGAAGTAACACCCACGGTGCTTGGCGGCCGGAAAAACTTGCTTCACGGATGTCAGCAGACCGGTCTCAAAATCAGAGACGACGGTCGTCGGGCGAAGTGTCACTCCTTTCATCGCAGCCTGTAGGATCAGCTCGCTGAAGACGTCGTTGTAAAGCTGCGCAGACTTGCTCTCCATGAGCACGAAGACAGCGGGAAGTTGCTTGTCGCCGAAGAAAACGTGAACGGTGAACAACTGGCCGAATGGGGAAGGAGCTGAGTCGAAGGTGCCGTCCATATACCATTCCGGGCTTCGTTCAAGCAGACTTAACGACTCGTCGGTTACAAAGCAAATCGCAGCGTTATTTTGAAGCTGAAAGAGGAGGAATCTCTGGTTTGCAGACGTCTCACTGAAAGCCTGGGGCAAGGGCGTCGGTACGGATATAGTATCAGCGGGCAGTGGTGGTATCAGCTTGTTTCGTGATCTGTACATGGACGACTTCACGTGCTTATAGGGTAACTGAGGCAAAGCACTCAGCCCACTGGCAGCAGCACTTGCGACCTGGCCGTCGTAGATAGCGGGAATCGGACGAGTAGTACGGGCTGACTCGCTTCGAAGGTCTGACCGGAATTTGTACTGCTGGGTCTGCAGAGGATCAGCGCTGTGGTCGTGCGTACCAACTGAAACTGGTGAGCCGTCGCTGGAATCAGTGTGTAACCGCCCGAGACATCCTTTCTTCATGCATCTCCAGCTCTTCTTTCTTCCTCCAGAAATCGGCTTATCGAATCTGTAGACGAAACCGTCGTGTTCTAGCAGTTGTTTATTCTTGGAGCTCTTCATTGTCAAACTGACTTATTAATACTAACCAGAAATATTGTTCCTGGCATCATTAAATACTTGTTATAAGAGGGTAAAAAAATATGCTCCCACACTAAATCCTATTGCATTTTGTGGGTAAACGGTTGTGCAATCGCTTACGCAATTAGGTCACCTGACCTTGCATCGTAAATTAGGATTAATGGGCGCTCGAAGTAAATGTTATAAGAGGGTGCAAGATTGTTAGCTCAGTTCAGTTCAATTTCGGACTTGGATAAGAGAAGAGCGATTTTCAACATGAAGAGGAAACGCAAAATATTATCTGGCGCTCAAATGGGACACAACTGAACTAATTAAAATACGGCGCGCAAATAGGAAATTCCCATTTGCGCGCCATGGCGCTCAAATGGGAAAGCGCTCAAATGGGATACACCCGTGCGAGGGACTCCATTTAGAATTCCATATTATCGCTACTTTTCTATTATCCCGACCACATTCCAAGGAATTATATTGAAACGCTCAGGAATCTTGCCAGGGGTGGGAATCTTGATAGGGGCTCTCATGGGAATTTAGCCATGGGCTCTATAGGGAATCTTGCCACGGCTCTCATGGGAATTTGGCCACGGGCGTTGTGAAGTCAGAGGGCCTTGTAGAAATTTGCTATGGGCCTTGTAGAATAGATTGACCCCTCACTACTGGCCGAAGGCCCTAACTGCCGATCCTAGAGAGCGAAATGAGGCAACTATAAGCTATATTTTAGAAAGCCAAAGGTGTCTGTGGGCCAAATTTCAAATGCTGGTTTTTGCGTTTGAGATTAAGATGTTTGAATTTCAAGATTGAGTGTTCAAAAATCTATTATTTAAATATTCATATATTTTAGTGATATGTTATGAAACATGGCATAATTTGTTAAAAGTGTTGGAAGTGAAATGCGGTTTTATGCTCTTAGAATGCTACGCAAATCTGTTCCATCGTGATACATCAAGTATAAAAAAAGCTTTTAAATTTCATTATCTATAGTCATGGGCGTAGGCAGCATTAGGCAGCATAGCATCTAGGAGGGGGGGCAGTCGTAAGTGTGACGGAATTTTATCCACTGCTTTTTCCAGACCCTCTGTTGTTTCAGCCATATCTAATGTAAATTTGAAGGTCTAGGGGGGGCAGCTGCCCCCTGCCCCCTCCCTACGCCCATGATCATAGTCCCTTATTTTTGCATGTTCATATCAATATTACTGCATTTGTCGGATCATTTTGATTTTGAAATTTGATAATATTAACCTTAGTCTGCGTCCTGTGTTAAGAGCCCTGTGGGGTACTATTTCTAATAAGCACTAGGAAGTTGTAACAGAGCTGGTTTTGTCGTCTTCACCTGGTAGCTCGGTCGGATAGAAATTCTAAAGCTAGTCTATAGTCCTAATACTATCAAGATGGCCTTAATTTGAACTTGTGTACAAACTAATCATGACATGTCCTTTTAAGAACCAAAACGAGAGCCAGTCATTGAACTGAGCCATTGTGCAGAAGTGATACCAAATTAAACGTAAAAAGAATAAAGTAAATCCTAAAATGAATTGTTGCTTTATCTTAAAAGGGATTGATCCTATAAAGGATTGATAATATTTTGATTCTATAAAAGGTGTTCTTAATTGGTTTGCTTTTACTGTACTAAAACTCCTATATTATTTTGTGTTTTCAGTAAAGCGCTAGTTTTCTATAATCTTAAAAGCATAGGGAAAGACAATTAGTTGGTTTATTTGTACTAGTTATATTAATATATATTAAATAGGCTGTGAAGTAATAATTTTTGTCCGTTTTCTCTCTATACAATGGTGAATTTCAAGCTATGATACAAAATTCTAAAGCTAGTCTATAGTCCTAATACTATCAAAATGGCTTTACTTTGAACTTGTCTACAAACTAATCATGGAATGTCCTTTTCAGAACCAAAACGAGAGCCAGTCATTGAACTGAGCCTTTGTGCAGAAGTGATATCAAATTAAACGAAAACAAATTAAAGAAACCATCCTTAAACACTTTATTTTTATTCCGTAAAGTGTCCTTAATTGGTTTGCTTTTACTCTATCAAAAACTCCTATATTATTTTGTGTTTTCAGTAAAGCGCTAGTTTTCTATGATCCTAGAAACATAGGGAAACATAATTAGTTGGTTTATTTGTATTAGTTTTATTGATATAAGTTAGATAGGCTGTGAAGTAATAATTTTTGTTCGTTTCAAGTTTCAACTTCGCTCTTTACTTCCCTCGGAAAAACTTTGTTTTTTAAATTAATAGTACCGTAAAGGGAAAGGTATACTAAAGAAATTAACCTGTTTCTGTGGATGCTTGAAAAATGTATGCCTATCTTAGTTTCGTCAAAATATTTGAAGACATTAAATTCAGTTGGGGGGGGCGGGGTCTGAGGGGAGTTACCCCCTGCCCAATAACAAATTATGCCCCTGAATGGAGGGTTTAATAACTTTTGTTGCATTTACTTAAAAAATCTAATGCAAAATCTAACTAGATGGATGGTTTATTTGGCCCTCAAAAGGTATTTGACACCACTTGTACAACAACCCTTAAATGATTTACTCTACTGATATTTTCCTTGAATCCATCGAAAGCTTCCGATTAGATCTTTGACAGATTTAAAAAAAAGGAAGGGAAGCACAGAGCTGTCCTTAATAAAAGTTAATAACTTAGAACATTTTTTTTTCAGTTCATCTTGTCCACCAACGCATTTGGAGTTATTGCAGCAGAACTGTACAATATACGCATTTGAGACGTTTCCAAAAGTTTATACGCTGCGTCTCGTTATGAAAATCTGCCATGCTCGTATATCGTGATCATTTCGCAATTACACTCTAGCCTACAAATAAATTAAGAGGGTAAAATGTCTCAAGAAACAGCGCTGCCAGTTGTTCTGGTATGGGCAATCGGGAGAATATAACTCTAATTTAGCTAATGAAACAGGTAAAGGAAGAAGTTAAAGAATATGTATTGTAGGTGGTCGAAATTATTTTCTACCATCCAATTAATTTGAAAAAGGGAGTTTTTCTGATGAGACTAAAAGAGTGAAGTTGAACCTTAAAACGGACCAAATTATTGCTTCGCAGTTTATTCAAGATGTGACTGGAAACTGATTGAAATAAGCTGATTCGTGATATTTCCCTTTATTTGTAAGATTCTGAAAAACTAGCGCTCTATTGATAACATAATACCCACGCAACAAAATTGTGTTAGGAGGAGAAAAGTCCTCAAGTAGCCTGCAGAAAATAAAGGACAATTTATATGACCCTTAATTAAATTTCCACGGCCATGAAATCATTAAATTTTAGTAAACAGCTTTAGTTCTCTAAAATGCTCAAGTAAGCACAGTTTTGAGTAAAGGGCTAATTTTTCAGAATTCCAAAAATAAAGGGAAATATCACGAGTAAGTTTATTGGAATCAGTTTTGCAGTTATAATTAGTATAAACTGCGAAGAAATGGTTTTTGTTCGTTTTAAGTTTCAACTTAGCTCTTTATTTTCATTGGAAAAATTTGATTTCTTACATTATTTTTTTTTTATCTTTTCGGGATTCAAAAATATACACAATAAACCATTACAAAGAAACTAAAGAAGTTTGCATGAGCTTTTCGTGAAATATAGCATTAAATGCTGGTTATGTTTTCCCACATTTCTTAAACTTTCCCACAAAAAAACTGTACAATTTTGTCACAGTTCGTGGTAACGAACTGTAAGTAAGGAGCGACCCGGCTCAATAGTAACCGAAACTCTAAAAAACAAAATTTTGATACCAATAGATACATCAAAAGAATCAAATTTAAATTTTGATTTCGAATATATAAGTTTCGTCAAGATAAATCTTAACCATCAAAAGTTACGTACCTGAGAACATTTGGCTGATTTTCGAAAAAAGGGGGAAAGACCCCCTAAAAATTATAGAACCTTAATGAAAATCACACCATCATATTCAGCGCATCAGTGAACCCTACTGTAGAGGATTCAAGCTCCTATCTACAAAAAAGTGGAATTTTCCTCTTTTTGCCAGAAGAAAGATCACGGATGCGTGTTTTTTTTTTTTTTTTTTTTGTTTTGTTTTTTTTTCCAGTGGTGAACGTTTTGATCCGGTAGTTCTAGAATTTTGTTAGATGGTTCATTGGAACGGAAATTGAAAGTTCTAGTGTTCTTTTCAAGTGATCGAAAAATTGGAGGGCAACTAGGACCCCTCCCACGCTCATTTTTTCCCAAAGTCACCCGATCAAAAGTTTGAGATGGCCATTTTGTTCAGCATGGTCGAAAATATTACAACTATGTCTTTTAGGATGACTTAATCCCTCGAAGCCCCCAGGGGGAGTGCTGAAAGTTATGAACTTTACCCAATGTCAACATATAGCATAGTATAGGCTAAATGGTAACCGAAACTCTAGAAAACAGTATTTTGATACAAATAGATACATCAAAAGAATTGGATTTTAATGCTGATTTCAAATATATAAGTTTCATCAAGTTTACTCCTACCCATCAAAAGTCACGCGCCTGAGAAAATTTGGCTGATTTTCGAAAAAAGGGGGAAATACCCCCTAAAAGTTATAGAACCTTAATGAAAATCACACCATCGTATTCCTCGTATCAGATACCGCTACTGTAGAGGTTTCAAGCTCTTATCTACAAAAATGCGGAATTTTGCATTTTTTGCTAGAAGAAACATCACGGATGCGTGTTTATTTGTTTGTTTTTTTCCCCAGGGGTGACCGTATCGACCCATTGGTCCTAGAATATAGCGGGAGGGCTCAGTCGAATGGAAATTAAAAGTTCTAGTTCCCTTTTTAAGGAACCAAAAAAATGGAGGGCAAGTAGGCCCCCTCCCACGCTCATTTTTTCCCAAAGTCACCTGAACAAAATTTTGAGATAGCCATTTTGTTCAGCATGTTCGAAAATATTATAAGTATGTCTTTTAGGATGACTTAATCACCCGAAGTTCTCGGGAGGAGGGCTGAAAGTTATGAACTTTACCCAATGTCAACGTATATTAATAGTATTGGTTATTGGGAAGTATACAGTACAGACGTTTTCAGGGGATATTTTTCCTGGTAGTGGGGGGGGGTCTGGGGTTATGTGGGGGGATCTTTCCATGAAGGAAGTTTTCATGGGAAAAGGGACATTGCTATGAAGGGGACGCCGGACTTCCCAGCATTATTTAAAAAAGATTAGAAATTAAATATAAAAAAACAAGTTTTTCAACTGCAACAGCAGCAACATCAAAACTTTAAACGAACAGAAAATATTACATATATGATTGGGTTCACCCCCTAGTCAATACCTCACTCTTTAAGCCAGAGATTTTTTAGTACTTTCATAAGAGCTATTTATTCTAATTAACGGCCTTTGTGATTAAGCGGTCAGTTTTAAAGAATTGGAACAAAATTCGAACTTTCGCTTAAAGAGCTAGGTATTGACTAGGGGGCAAACCCCCTAATATACGCATTAAAAATATATGAATATAGAAGTTCGTTACGTAAATTAATTCGTAAGTTACGTATATTTATTACTAATAAAAACATTCGTAAATAAAATGAAACAAGTTTCGAGAAAGCCATTTAACCAAATAAAAGTAAATTAATATGAAAATTTTGTTTGAATTATTCATGTACTGTGATCCAAGATCAAAACCTGAATTTATTCAAAAACGTTCAAAAATTAAATAAAAAAAACAAGTTTTTTTAAATGAAAGTAAGGAGCGACATTAAAACTTAAAACGAACAGAAATTATTCCGTATGTTAAAGGGGCTGTCCCCTCCTCAACGCCTTGCTCTTTACGATAAAGTTTGACTTTCTCACAACTCAATTTTTTTTAAACAATAAAAAACTTAGCGTAAAGAGCAAGGCGTTGAGGAGGGGACAGCCCCTTTAATATACGGAATAATTTCTGTTCGTTTTAAGTTTTAATGTCGCTCCTTACTTTCATTTAAAAAAACTTGTTTTTTTTTATTTAATCACAAAAAGAGTCCAAGGGATGTGTTATCATCGATATCTTTAAGGAGCTAAAGATTAAAGTTTAATTATTTATGAAACTATTGTCTTGTATCAAATACATAGATATTTTATAAAACTGAGGGACATTAAAAAAAAAAAAAAAATGATGCATAGTTAATATAACTCACGGAGATTCATGTTACCATTACTGCCATTTTTATGCTTCTTGAACTTCATCATTTTAGGAGTACTGATCATTAAAATCATATTATTATATGAATGAAACAAGATTAAAATAAAAACAAATCCTCCAGATTCAGGGGGGGGGGGGGGGTAATGATATGTCTCCAAACGACAGACCTATATGTGGCGTCAAAACCAGTGACCAATTCATTACGCCCTGACAAGTGTGTGTGTGGATGGTACCTAGAATTGCAAAAATATTTCGATGCTCCTACTATGTTCCAATGCCCCGCTAGTGCTGGAGAAAAAAAAGGAGTAAATACATTGGGATGTCAAGCTCCTTTTCAGAATTCCCAAAAATGTGTTTTCTTAATTTGCATTTACTGTAAGGACAAACATTAATAGTATTTATCAATATTCTGGCATGAGGTTTATAATTGAGTGAAAACATTTTTCGACTGGGTATTTTTTTCAAAGTTTATTTTTTAATTTTCACTCACTAAGGGGACTCACAAAGGGCTCTGAAGGCTTAAAAGATACATTATCTATGCCTCCAAGCCTATCCACTCCGTAAATGACATAAAAAGTCCCATTTTTGGTGCCACATGCCACCTTAATATGGCTTTGTCAAGTCAAATCATGGTATCACCACAGCCCATAGTAACTGAAAGTTAAAAAATGCGTTTTGAAAAATCTACCTAGTGAAAAAATTTATCATGTAACACTGATTTAGGAATGGTGACTACTATTTCGGTTTGTCTTAGAAGTAAAAGTTTATTGCGAAAAGAAATTTATGGTGATTTCACAAAAAAGCCTGAAACCCCTCGAAAATATCGTCAGATCAAAATAAAAGTTGTACCATTGGAATCAGTATTGTTGAAAACCTTGTTAAGGGAAATTACAGTAGCCCTCCTTAAACAACAGGAAAATCACTTTTTTGCATGGGTAGCACTGATCTGTCTCCCGTTTTTTCTTTTTCTTTTTTTTCTAGCAGGGCTAGGGGGTGGCCATAGGGGGTGTGTAATAGATCATTAGAACAGAAATTATGATTTATTAAGGGGCCTTTTTAAATGACCAAAAAGACTGGATGGTAACTATCCCCCCTTCCTGAAGGCCCTCTCCCCACAAAGTCATCCAATCACAATTTTGAGATAGCCACTTTGTTCAACATAGTTTAAAGGTCAAAAATCTTTGGTTTTAGCGATGATATGACCTTCCAGAGTCCCTGGGGAAAGGGCTGCATGCTGTATCGGTATCGGACGTATTTATATCACGCGTATCAGTATGAGCGTATTGTTATTGGGTGTATATGTATTGCAGGTATCTAGACAGATTTTTAATAGCTCACATAAAAGATATTTCTCATATCTATGTCCAGTGGCGTAACTTCGTCAAAATCCTGGGGGGGGGGGCAAAGTTGGAACAAATTTTTCCAAATCAAGTAAGATAAAACTGAAAAATGTACTTAGATACAACATTTGTCAAAAAATACATTTGGTTAAAGTTTTAAAAGTTATTTTAAAACACTATATAGTATTATACCTCTACACAAAGCAATTTTTTTCAAGGTAGATTTCTCCCAAAGCAACACTAAAACTTGGTATAACTCTTTTTTTCCCATAGAAAAACACTCAAATTACCAATTTATTTACAATAAAAAGTATTATTGCTGACACAGCAAAAAAAAAAAAAAAAATTCGCTCCATTATTTATCATAAATTTCTCTTTTACTTTCATATTTATGAACTCAAAGTGCCAATCGAATTGTCTGCGGTTGCAGATAACATTTTTTTCAATAATTAGTTTCTTTGCGAGAGATTATGGTTTTACGCAGACAGGGGTTCTTACATCCTTCCCTCCGGTCCGGGGGTTTGATGTTTCCTATAATACCAATATTTAAAAACATATATAATCAATCCCATAATCACGATAGCAGTTATGAAATATCCCCATGCTGAGGCTAATAAGCCTTTATAATAAATGGTTCTTTCCACTTCCGTCTAGGTAAGTCTTTTTTCCGGAGAGCGATTTATTATTCCTTTCTTAGTAAGACGAGTTTGATAATATAATTACAGTTCTATGCGCTCAAAAACTCACACTACGTCTATGCGCTACGCGCTACGTGTTCTCAAGGGTTGTCAAAAACCTGAAACCAGTTTTTTTTCGCATAATACTAGGTTTAACTGTAATAATTCACATATTCAAGGTTTATCGTTTTCTAAAAGAATATATATCTTTTTTTCCAATTATATTCAATATTAGCAAAATTTATAGGTTTAGAATCAGTTTTGAAAAAGCTTGATATGCATTTTCCGGGCTTTTTACCTTCTTGTTGTGCCCTCACCTCAGTAATATCTATTTGGTGCTTGATCACCATAAAAGCGTCTGGTGGGTTCAACAGCAGTTTTCCTTGTGATTCTGTTTAAGCCAATGGGTTTATTAAGAACATGTAAATACTACAATCTATTATGCATACCTACACTCTTTATTTGTAGTTACAATTTTCCCGTAGGTTCTTCCCCTTATTAAAAAGGTGGTTCTTTTCAAAGGAATATATTCTTATCTCCATATTTCTTTTTTTACGTACGGTAGTTTTTTTAAGACACACAAGAGAACATAACTGTTTTCGATAAAGCTTCCCAACTTTAAATGGTCTTGCCTTAAATTTCAACTTCAACTTGTGTCCTTTCGTCAGCCAATTTCTTTTACTTCACTTCCGTCTGGCTATATTTTCAACTTGAACCCTTTTTTTTTTTTTTTTATTATTTACTTCAATGAAGCTTATGTTTTTTTTTCAAGTGCTTATAAGCATTTTCAGTAATATAGGTCTTTTCTAAGCCTATATTTATATTTTCCCTGTTTTATTCATTAGATTTTTCAAGCAAAAATGTTCCTTAAGTTCCCTTTATGTTCCTAACGTTCCTCCATGTTTTAAGAAGTGGAGAGTTGTCTATTATCTCAACCTGCATTTCTTTTTAAATTATTTAAATTTCTCCGTCGAAAAGTGTTTATGTTCTAAAAGTACTGTATTTTTCAGTTCATTTTTAGAGCACTTTTACTTAAGTTTTGTGCCACATATTCTAGCCCAATTGTCCATGAAATTGCAATTTCTGCGACACACTGGTTTCAGATTTTATTCTAGCTCTAATTACGATTTTATTTGCCAAAGAAAGAGAGAAAACAATTCCCTTGGCAAGGCTGAATAACTTTGCATATGGTGTTCACTATTTGTGGTTTATTGATAAGCTTGAATCTGGGAAAATGATATGAATGAATTTATGTTCATTACTTCGTGTTTTTCTCGTCGTGTAATGTTATGTTTTATTTTCAAAGAAAAAGTGGATACGTTGAGTTTGTGTTAGGTTTAAACGGGTTGGGATTTGGGTCTTTGGGTTGGCACAGGTGACAACTAGCTGTTTAAACTAGGGATCTCTCGTGCAAGTTTGTTTTCTCAGACCCAATGCATCACTAGAGTTAAATATTTAACCTTGAACTACTGTGGTTTACTTGTGACGATTTGGTTTATTTTTGGCTTGTTGTTAATGGATTTTGTCGTTGTCTTTTATCTCCTGGTAATTTTCTAGGTTATAATTTATTTTATATTGGTTTTCGTTTCTTTTACCCAGCATTCTTTTTTTCTTTCTAAGCTTATTCTAATTTCCGATTTAATATTTAAAGGGCTTAATTATTGTCTTTAATTTTTTCCTTTTTACCTTTTGTAACTAATAAAAAAAATTTATTAGATTATGCTATAACTATTTATAATAAAAATTACAGCTAGCTTGTACATGTAGTGGCCACTTAATGTAAACTCCCGCTGCCTTTCCTATTATTATTTTTAATTTCCGTCCAATTTTTTTTCAAATTCGATTAGGGATGCTACCTAAGAGGGTCAAAGGCCAGTGGATGCTTTGTATCTACTTAACAACGAGAAACCAGCCGTGATTGAGCTCACTCCAAATTTACTAGCTTCCAATGACCCCATTTCAGTAGTCTACCCTCCTTCGTTTTTTAACTACCGCCAAGATTTTTTTTTCAATACACATATCAAAAGAATCGCCTTTTAATTTTGTTTCTGAATATGTATAATTCAATTAGTTTCACTACACCCATTAAAAGTTACGAGACAATAATTAATTCCTGTTACGAAACGTAATTTTTATCATCCTGGAAACAAATTATTGAAGGAAGCTGTGATGTCACTTAGATCTGAGTTTCTTTTTCTCTGGGAACTTACGAGTCTCTAGGCTATATTTTTTGAGAGTTTATTTTCTGCGTTAATAGTTTTTTAGTGAGGAGATATATTATGAAGGAATTTTTGACGTTATTAACATACCGATTAAAGGAAAAAATGTAGATGCTTCTTTAGAGGCTCTTTACTCGTTTTCTTTTTCTCAGATTACCATTACTCCGAATACTAAACGACTGGGAGCAAGACTAGTTCTCCCTTTTTCTGTTTCTTGATCTGAATTTTGGATTCCAAATTTTTTCTCTTTTTATAATATTTACAAGTTTTTCCGTGGTCTCTTTAATGTGATTTACAGGGTTTCGAATTCGAACTTGGTTTTGTTGCTTCGACAAATGTCTTTAGCGTTCACTCCTGTTGACGTTTGGTCTTTTTCATCAGTGATATAGCCAATTGTGCCGCTGAAGAAGAAACTTGTTGCGGTCTTTCTGGCTTTTTTACTTTTCTCTATAATCTTTCTCTTAAGGAGGTTTTTCTATAACGATGGCCCAGGTTTAGTTATATCTGTTTCTGTAGAAGAATTGTCGGTTTCCCATTCTGTTAGCTTGCGTCTGATAAATGGTGTTTGTTCCAAAAGCTATTTTTCTGTTAAGACTGTCGGCGAGTCTAGCGTATGAAATTTAGACAATTCTTGGGTTTCTTTCAATTTTTCTTCTTCTTTGGACTGAACCTCCGGCTTACTATCTCTTAAGCCACTAGTTTTTTTAAATTCTTCTCTATCGCTTTGATCTGCAGTATCCGATGAGAATTGAACATCTCCTCTTCCTCTTGTTTGTTGTAGAAAGCTAGTAGCCAAGACTGGACTAAATATTCCTTCCGCTTCTCCCAACTGTTGTGGTCGTTAAAAAGGTCATAGAATTTATGTGGCCTTCTGATATTTACTGGTGCAATTGTTTCATCTATTTCTTCGTCTGAACAAATGGGCTCTGATCTCAATGGTTTTGAGAAAAATCCTTTTTTCAATCTATTATGGTGAACTATTTCTTCCTGATGATTTAGAACATATGTTAAGTTATTCGGTAGAATTTTTACAATTCTGTAGGACCCTTCCCATATCGGTTTTAACTCTTTCGTCCCTTCTAGATTGGTTTTGTGTACATAAACCAAGTCTCCTAAACAATAATTAGTCTTATTTTTCCTTTTTCTGTCATAT
Source organism: Artemia sp. Qi Xiang Cuo (assembly GCF_049724085.1). Taxonomy (NCBI): domain Eukaryota; kingdom Metazoa; phylum Arthropoda; class Branchiopoda; order Anostraca; family Artemiidae; genus Artemia; species Artemia sp. Qi Xiang Cuo. The sequence continues at coordinate 34,903,048 of NC_142803.1, read as the reverse complement.
TTTTCTTTTTGTTCTGTCTTCCCATCTTCCAAATTATCTTTAACCTGTTCCGAAGCTTTTTTCATACGCATGACAATCTCTGGTTTATTTTGTTCCAGATTGTAGTATATTCTATCACTCTGTATTTCATTCGTATAAATTCTCGGATCTCTTAGATGTTGTAAAACTGCCGCTTATTTTAAAGAATGTAAAAAAGTTGTATTAAATGTAAAAACTACAACTGGTAGATGGTCATCCCAATTCTCTTTTTCCTCCCTTGCGTGTATCACCAGCGTGTAACCTAATTCCCTATGTTTGCGTTCAACTTTTCCATTTTCTGACGTCATGTAAGATGAGGTATAAACCATTGCTTTATACCCAAATATTCCGTAGTTTCGTCTAATAATTTGGCTCTAAAACATGGCCCATTGTCACTAAGTAAAATTCTAGGGAAAATCCTGTGTTCCAATAATAGCCGGTTGATTAAAACGTTTGCAATGGTTTTTGCCTTTTCGTCTTTAATTGGGAAAGCGTATAAATATGAGTTGAAATGGCCAACTATGGTTAATACATACCGATTTCATGTCCTGGGAACTGGCAAGCCTCCTCTCGCCCCCCAAACATCTATAGACATTAATTCTCATACCCCTGAAGGGGTTCGGTGTTGACCCAATTCGGCCATAGGTGTCTTTGGTGGCAACTTCTTATTGGCACACTCTTGGCAGCTTTGTATGAAAACTTTTACTTTTGAGTACATTTTTGGAAAATAAAAATTTCCTTTTTCATTCTGCCAACAGTTTTCGCTTCTCCCATGTGACAGCCATTAGTTGCATGTGTCATCTGTGGAGTTTCTCCTTCCAGCGATTTTGGAATTACTGGAAAAAATTTTAAGTCATTTTTTCTATATTGTTGTGGTGCTTTGTAATATCTTATCAAAAGATTTTTAATTTCATCCAGATCAAAATTATCTAGATTCTTCAAAAAATGTTTGAAATGTTCCGGCAGTTCTGTTTCTTTTGATAAAAAGGATTTCATGGCTGAACAAAAATCATCTTTATCTTGATGATTCGAAATATTTCCATTAGATAGTATTTCTTCCCCGCCCAGTTCGTTCTTGGATGGTTGTTATTAAATTTCCTTCCGTATCCAGATTTCATGACAAATAGTCTGGTAAAATGTATATGCGGCCCTTTATTGGGGTAATTTAATATGCTTGCAGACGTAGTATCTATCGTTTCAGTCGCACTGAAGTATTTTGCATCGTATATAGCCAAATTAGTGAATTTTGGTCTACGCGTAAAATGAATTTTTTTCCAAGCAAAAACTGGCGAAAATATTCTGTAAAAACTTTAACTGCTAGGCATTCTCTTTCAACCGTTGAATGTTTTCTTTCTGCCTCTGTCAGTGACCTGCTGGCGTATTGGACTATTGATTCTACTCCTTCCAATTTTATGTTTCATAATATGGCCCCAATTCCGTGCCCTAACCCATCTGTCTGTAAACAGAAGTATTTTGTCCAGTCTGACAGTTTAAGTATCGGCGCCTTTAATAATTGTCTTTCTGAATTATTCAACGCCTTTATTGCGTTTGTTGGACATTAAAATTTGCCTGATTTTTTTAAAAGGTTTGTCAAGGGTTGTGCTATTGTCGCATAATTTTAATATATCGTAGTATTATTTGTTCCCTGCTTTCCTAAATTTCTGCCCAAATGCGTTTTGAACTGGTGTCTTGTTTTGTATGTCTGGCCTTTTTTGCGTACTCTATGCCAGCAATCTGCCACATAGTGGTTTGGTTTGCTACAATAGTAGCAATGAAACTTTCTCTTAAATTGTTTCTTGGTTTCCTGGTTGCTTCTAAATATTCTTGATCTGTCATTGTTGGTCCTCCAACTATCTGTCTTTGGTGGGGGTGGGTGCCCATATTTTCAATAGTTATTAGCTACTAACGACTTAAGGTCGTAGAATCTGTCAGCTACTTCCCTAGACGGCGACCCTCGGCCTCCGTCGCGCCCTTTTGATTTACGATTTGGCTCCTCAAAGCTCACCCACTTCTGTCCACTTTCATATTGTATACTTTCTTGGGTTCCTGTGTTATTTATTGACATCTGATCGAACTTTTTCATGACCTCGTCAATTTTTACTTCTGTTTCTACTAGAATTATAGCCTGCTCTAGATTTTCAGGTTTCCGTGATAATATTAGTCTTAGTAGCGTTTTAGGTAACCCTTGCGTAAAAGTATGTAATTGTACTTTTTTTACTGTCTCGTCGCTTCCGCCCTTCTCTAACTGCAAGCAGAGAGATCGACAAATTTTTTGTGCATATTCACTAATGCTAGATGATGTATTTAATGTCACTATCTCTGTTCTTTGCCGCTTGAAAACATTCGTTTCTATGAACCTTATTTTTAAATATCCAATTAGAGATCTATTGTCCTTGGGCTCTTTTTCCTTAATCACCTCAAAGTGTTTAAGGGCGCTTTAAACCAACTAATTATGTTTTCCTATGCTTTTATGATTATAGAAAACTAGCGCTTTACTGTAAACACAGAATAATATAGGAGTTTTGGTACAGTAGAAGCAAATCAATTAAGGACACCTTTTACAGAATCAAAATATGATCAATCCCTTTTAAGATAAAGCAACAATCCACTTAGAATTTATTTTATTGTTTTTACGCTTGAATTGGTATAACTTCCGCACAATTTCTCAGTTTAATGAATGGCTGTTGTTTTGGTTCTAAAAAGGACATTTCATGATTAGTTTGTGCACAAGTTTAAATTCAAGCCATCTTGATAGTGTTAGGACTATAGACTAGCTTAAGAATATCTATCACAGCTTGAAATTCACTCCTGTATAGAGAGAAATAATTGGATTTCCAGAGTTCATATTATGTCTTATTTGATCTTCATTTCAAGGAATGCTAAAGCATATTTCTTATAATTTAAGACTGTATATTACCAACTATTGGTATTATAGCTGGTGAGATCAAAATGCTGCTTGATAAATCAATCCAATATTTCTGTATGATGTTCAATTACTTCGCGGTTATTAAAAAATATTTAGTTTTACGCTTATGTTTTTAAGATAATTTAAATTGTATATTGAAAGTTACTAATGTCACAACTGGTGTAAGACTATGAAAAGCTTTATAGATCCGTTTAGTTTTGTCCGGCTACATACTCACTTTTGACTCTTAAATCAATAATCCTGTTTTTTATACTTGACTTTTGTGTTTTCAGTAAAGCGCTAGTTTTTTATAATCATAAAGGCATAGGGAAACATAATTAGTTGGTTTATTTGTACTACTTATATTGATATATATTAGATAGGCTGTGAAGTAATTATTTTTGTACATTTGAAGTTTCAACTTCGCTCTTAGTTTCCCTCAGAAAAAATTTGTTTTTTTAAATTCATTTTTGTTCATTTTTTGTTAGAATTTAATATAGAAACAACGCTGCCATAATCTTTTTTATTTATAAAGAATAGTGTATGTTCGTTTTTATTTTTAGTATCACTTCTTAGTTTCAGTCGAAAACTTATTTTTAATATAATTTCTAATTATCACCGATCTTGGGGCGATAAGATAGCTCTAAAAAATACTGCAAACAGTCTTGACAGCTAAGAAAAATTTTAGTTTATAACATAAAGTTCATTATCCATACTTCACAAAACAATACATGTTTTTCAGGACCGTTTGTTTGTCGATGAGCAAAAAGCTGTTTTTACTCGGCCGACTTCGCCTGAAAAAGTGATAATGAAGAAAGGGCTTTAAAACTTCTCTACTGAGTATCAGAAACAAGAAGGCTACTGTAACAAAAGAAAGCTGTTTTAAGGGCTTATTTAAAAGCTTATATTTATACTTAATCGCTTTTCAAAAATTTGACTCGATAACACATTCTCACAAAATGCACTTTCGGTTGTTTCCCCAACTTTTAAAATTGAAACAAGTGCCTTTTCCAATGATATGACCAAAAACAAGGTGATTTCAAAACCTAAGCAAGAGCAAAACTAAGGGGGCAAGGACGTCCCTTCCCCTCATTTACCGCCGTTAGACCTAGCACACAGGCTTCATCAGAAAGTGAAGTTTGAAGGTTCAATTCAAAATTGTTGATCAATCAAGCTTAATTTTTGGTAGATGTTTAGTTGAAAAGTTTTTAGTTTTAGTTAATTTGCTTTCGCAATAATCTTTTACTTTTAATATGGCTAGTTGATTTATGAAACTTACTAAGAAGGTCTGGAGGGGGAGTATATGTGAGGGGATCTTATAAGCCTCCAGTTAAGGGTTTTGGACCATAATTATTGCAATAGTACAGTTTTATGCTTCCAAACTCTTCCACTTAAGAAGTGTTACCAAAAGTGCCCTTTTTAGTAGTATATGGCACTTTTGGATGGTAAAATTGATGAAAAGCACGTAGATACGAGTAATAGGTTTAAAATCTGCCTTCTTGGGATATGCCTTAAAAATGAGTGCCATTAAACATCACTTTTTAAAGTTCTGCAAGCCCAATAGCCCTAAACTGTAAAAAAAAAATCGTTTGAGATTCAACAAAAATTATTTGTAACGTTTATCAACAACAAAATTTGAATTTCAACAGCTGAAATTGAATATTGGAGACCATTTTGGAATTCCATGGTCATTTTTGAATTTTCAATTTGTTTAGAAACAAAAATGTTCAGTTCCCATACCCGAATTGAATTTTCAGTTTGTTGACAAAAGAACATGTTGGATTTTAAGATCCTTATTGGATTTCCATCTTGTTTGCTTGATTTCCCGTTATTTTATTGGATTTCCTAGGTCTACAGTCTAATATCTAGTTCTCAGGATTCAGTTTCTCTTTCGTGTTTCTGAAGCATCAATAAATACAAAAAGATAATCTCATTTATTTTACAAGAACAGAAAATTACAACAAAAAATTTTCCCCAGATAATATGACACCTCTTAACTACTGCATTTTTTCATGGTGGAAACCAGTAAATCAACGGCGTAGTAGCAGGCCGACAGAAGACACTTGAGTAAGAAATATCTTCCAATCAAGAAAACAGTGACACACGGACCTGAAATGAAGATGAAATCAAATCGAGGCACATATAAAAGAAAGATATCCCTCCTTTTTTCTACCTACAGAGGTGAACGGTTGCAATAATAATGCGACGAATCCCGTCTTTTCTTAATACCCTTGACTTACTCATCAGATCTCATCAAATCTCTTGTTCGCCGCCTCAACAAATCTGTGGGTTATAAAATTGAAACCTTGCAAAATAGATCTTCTGCTTCGATGAAGTACAACAAAATTGTTTTCAGATTCAAAACTTTGCTCAATCCCAATTTATACGGTTATAAAGATATGCAAATATATTTCCTGAATTTTGAAGAAAAAAAAACATTGATATGGCTTAAAATTCTACTGGAACAACAGGAATTTCATTTTTGGAACTAAACCTTGCGAAAAAGAAATTGATAACCGAAAATTAAGGTGATATATTGTTTTGTCAAAATTTCAATAAGTGTATATCTGTCATGTAGGCAAATTTATGGACCCTCTAGAGGGAGAAGGAGTGGAGGTAGGTATTTTAAAATACCTTCCCGGGACATACTTTGATACTTATGTACTATCTGGAACACATGCGCTATATTATATATGGAAGATGCGGGTTTCTTTCGAAACGGGTTTCTTTCAATAGAGAAATGGATTGTAAAGCGTGGTTTGTTATTGGGTTTACAATATCTAAACTATTGTTTTTTGGGGTTTAGGGAAAAAATATACCTAGGTTTGGTTAGGTTAGGTATTTAATGTATGATATGCTTTACCCCCACCCCCCACCCTAATGTGCAAATATATAGCCAAAATTTGTTCCTAAACTATTATATTTTAATTCTATTTTGTCTTACTTCATTAGCATCAACCAAACTTCAGTTTTCGCGTGTGTTTCAAATAGTACATAAGTACCCATACTTTAGCCTGTAGACCCATCCCTGAAAGTTTCATTTTCCTAACCTAACCCTTTTCCAAGATAGCCAAAAGTAGCTAAAGCAGAATTGGTACTGTTCTATTAGCTGTAAGCCAGTAGGAACCCATTATTGAATCCGACGGGGCACCTCTGCTTCCATCTATAACCAGTCTAACTGTACAAGATCACGTGTCTCATCCTAGGCCAATCAGGGACTTAGAATACTGTACGAACAATGCACATACGGACTGAATACTGCGAGTACAATGTTATTGATCCACTAACGGGACAAAACCACATGTCTCTTTCTAGACCAATCAGATATGTTTCTAAGTGTGATGAATACAAAGGGAAATCCATGTTTCTAAGGAATTCCAGCTTAGATTTGCATAATAGTTTATGATGGAAATCATGTTACATAGTTCTATATTAAAACATGGTTTCTCTGGAAACATTAGTATAAGTGCATTGTATATCTGCGATATTGTAACAGTTCATTTTAAGCTATTGAATAATAAGCACTATTGAGAATATTGACAATATTGTTAACCAATTATATGCTGTAAGTTTATTTTATAAATAAATAATTGAGATATTTCGATACTGTTGCATTATAAGAGAGACTTCTTAAAAAGTCAAGTTTGATTAATAAAATGAAAATGGATGAATAATAATTTAGAAACCAATTCGGGGTATATATATTTGCCCATTGTGGGAGGTTGGGAGGGTAAAGCATAGCATATATTAAATGTAAACCAGGTAGCATTTTTTCTTTGATCATATTAGTTTATTTCGGCCTAGATTAGTCTAGGTAACACTAAAAATGTTGCTTGATGTAAATTTTAGGCCTACATGATGTGTCTATGTTAACAATCTTTTATGCCTATATGCTGGAACTGTGTTAACAAGTCTATATCTAAATACCCCCTGTTTCTTGAGCTTATAACATTTCGAAAATTACGCTATGGATTTGTAGCCTACGTAACTATCTAAATTTGGCAATTTAACCCCTCCCCCACCCCGAAATTCCCGGTTTTTTCATATAGCCCTGGTTTTTAGAAACATAGTTTCTAAGATATTTACAGGACTCAATGATATATTATGGCTTTGTGCATTTTTGTGTATTTCTGTTCTATAGGCTTTTTCTGAATGAAATTAGATACTGCTGCATTATATGATACACACCAAAGAAGTCAAGTTTGCTTAATGCTAATGCAATAAAATATAATAATTTAGAAACAAATTTGGGCTTTAGATTTCCACATTATGGGGGGTAAAGCATACCATATACTAAATAGATAAAACCTTGAGATTGTTTTTTTAACATTGTTATCGAAGAGGGGGGAGGGGGTGTATCATAGGGGACGAGTTTGGTTTTTCACTAAAATTTATACGGTTTTTCTCTACATTAAAAACTAAAATTTAATTTCTTTTTAAGGAAAAATTTGAGCAAAGTCCCCCACCCAACAAGAGGGCTAGGGTCAATGATGCTACTCCCGTGCAGCGGTTGGAGATGGTTGGTTCTTCCATGCCCCCAAAACCACAAAGGAGAAATTCTGCCCCATCTATGCTCCACAGGCTAGACGGTGAAGTCACCAGGCCTTCAAGACCTACAGTTATTTTCTACACCACCTCTTCTACGACATCTATACAAGGCGATAATGATATCACCCACAATGCCAGGCCCTCTGACACCCCCGAACAAGACGGTGAAATCACCGGGCCTTCAAGACCTACAGTTATTCATTACATTGCCTCTTCTTCTACATCCTCTATACAAGGCCATGATGTGCCCTCTACAGGCCTTCACATGCAAGCTGCAGATCTTAATGTGAGTTTTTAAGTTTATTGTTATTTCCGCTAATGATTTTTCTCTTAAAGGGAAATATATCGCTCTCTTTGACGCTAATTTGTAATTATCGAAACCTGACAAGTGTACGCATCCATTCTGCTAAATCCTTATGAATTAGGATAGCAAAGGTTTCGCTGAAAAAGATACTTTTTTATTCCCGTCATATTGTCTAGAGTAAATCTTATGAATTGTGAGATTGAAAATGATGGTACTTATGATAAATAGTTTCATATGATATTTGTTTTCCAGTTTGAGTACATTAAGATGAAACTAGAAAGTCATTTTCATTGTAGACAGCGTAAGCGCTGCTTATTTTTCTGTCTACTAGATAATTCGCTGAGAAAACTATGAGTATTGAAATGCTAAATAGTGATGCTATAAGTATGTTACATGTTATGATTTTCACTATTTTATTGTGTGTGTGTGTGAGTGGTGCATACGCTGCTTTTTGTTATTTTTCTGTCTACTAGATAATTCGCTGAGATAGTACAATGAATATTGCAAATTTATGAGTACTAAAATTAAATTTTTTAATTAAAAAAGCAGTGTCACTATTGTTATTGGTACAGAAATGAGTACCCGATGTCAGTTTTAGAAACAGACGCGATTACAAAGCTGTCCAAATGGTACTATGTGCACACAGATAGTGGCATTGCTATTGCTTCTGCTACTATTACTAAGTTTGTATTTTTTTTAAGCACATGTTTTAAACGATTAGAAAATATAGTCGCTATTAATCAAATTTTCGACTTTCTTAAAAAAAGGGTGTTTTATGCACTTTGAAAATAAGTGGCTGTTTCTTTATAGGTTACATCGGTTCCATACGCACTACCTTCCCCCCCCCTCTGAAGAAACAAGTCACATTGATGAAATGATCCAAATTGAAGCGCCAATGGAGTTTCGGGGTATTCTGGTACGGGAATGCTATGAAGGTAGTAATACTTATGCCAACACTTTTAGCAATGATACGGAATGGGCAGACAGTTTATTGAATAATTATTTTGATGTAGAGAATAATAGAGTTGAACAAGGCAATGCAGTTACTTCAGAGGGTGATTTTCCTTGGTTAAGCCCGAATACAATGCAAATTTTAGATAATTTCACCAGAGAGTTAAATGAGAACCCTCCCCCCACTGATTTAATGGATATAGTCCCAGTTCAACCAAGTATAATTGAAGAAAAAAAAAATTTGCTTGGGCAGATTCTCACAGCCCTACTACACTAGAGGCTATGCTAAGTGAACAGGGAGATTTTAGTACACACACCAGCACTATTGTTGAACAAAGAGGGGGGGGGGTTTAGATAGTAATAGACACGGGGGAGGGTTTAGCTAATGATGATATTCAAGGGGGAGGGGTAATGATACACAATTCTCGTCGCTACCGGAATTTCAACAAACAAATTCGATATTGAATACAATAGCCGTTTTTACTGCAAAATTTAGTGATCCATTTAATACACTTATGGGGGGAAATTTTACAACCGACCCCATTTATATTATTCATGAATATGTAGAAAAAATTCGCGCAATCTTAGAAAACCAGATTTACCTGTGGGGGGGTGGGGGGGGTGGGGTCGGGATATTATCAAAGCCTCAATTGTTTTTAAAATATTTTATCTAAATGAGAGTCATGGAGAGGTTTATGACCATTATGTGCACACCAAGATGTTGGTAGTGTATCCTCATTTGCAAAATTACATGTGTATATTTGCAATTGGTCGACAATATTGTCTCTCATTTGGACAATTATAATGAGAATGGGAGTGGTTTCATAGTTTTATTTATTGAAAATTTAAGTGTAAATACAAGTAAATTTAAAAAAGAATTTATTTTAAGAGGTGGGGCGAGGGAGGAGGGTATAGTTTTAAAATATAATCCTGATTTAGAAGGATGTCAGGGCGTTCAACGAATCTGTTTCGAAACAGGAGAAAAATGTTTCAAGTACGCTTTCCTCATATCAGCTTTCGAACCTCTAGCAGATAAAGCTACGAAGAAAAATTTGGACTACTTGGCCGTTTATGGGAAGGAGGGGTCTCATTTTCCCCTGGTGGATTTCTCTTGTTTAGCGGGAAAATTCCCTGTAACACTCAGGGCAACAGATAATTTTAAACGGGCCAACGCCCATGTAAATATCGGTGTTACTGTGCTACAGTACGAAACGGAATTTCAAGAGGGTATGCGTTCTCATAAAAATGGTGTAATATTCCCAGTAGGAGCGCCGTCAATTGAATCGATGAAACACTGGGATTGGTTGTTGTACACACCACCTAGTGAACCCAACTCAATTGGTCACTTAAATTACTGATATTAATAGAGTTCTGGGAGGGGTAAGAAAATGGGGCTATGTTACTATTGTTCAATATGCATGTCTAGATTTCATAGTGATTTAAAGCTAAAAAATCACATGAAACATTGTAAAAGACACGGATATCAATCGGTTGAGACAGTTTCGGGTGACCGAGCAATTTTGCGTTTTCATAATGTTCAGAATACGCTTATGCAAAGCGATAAAATAAGTTTGGATTGTGAGGCCAAGCTGGTGGATGTGAACGACCCACAATTTCAAAATCGTATCAAAGAACATCATGCCATCACAGTTTCCTATGCCCACGCACAACAGACAGCTCTAACACTATGCCATTGTTAGAAATAGTCGAAACATTGGATGAGAATTATTGCATGATTAAAGCATTAACTAAATTAATCGTCACTGCAAATGGAGCTATTTCCCATTACTCGATGAGATTATCAGCAGAGGATCACCTGGCCATTAAAAATAAGAAAATATGTTGGGTTTGTAAGGGGGAATATGAAGAGGGGACTAAGGGGAAAGGGACTAGGAAAAAGACTAAGGGGGTGGAAGGGGAAAGCCCATGACCACGATCACTTGTGGTAGACATATCTTCAGGGGGTAGTAATTTTCATGGTTTGGTACACCAATCGTGCAATGTGAATGTAAGCCAGCAGTTTTTTATACCGGTTTTCATTCACAATTCAAATAATGATTTAAAATTTATTTTAACGGCTTTGGCACGTATGCACAGGGAGGGAGGGAGAGTAGATAGTCCATGGTTTAATAACTCATTTACCTACAATATTATACGCAAATCTGCTGAGAAGCTATTGCTTTTAGAGTTGAAATGGCAGATAGTGAATAATGGGCATAGGTGCTGTAATAAAATCCGTTTTTTAGATTCTTATAGTTTGTTCCCCAATGCTCTCAGTCAACTCATTCAAGTGCAGAAAAGTGACAATATTGATAGTTTCCCTCTACTTAAACAGTGCTTTCCAGAAAGTGAAATGTATGAATTACTGACCTATAAAGGCATATATGCGTATGACTATTATTGCTCTGGCGCACGGTTAACTGAGGAGAAACTCCCTCCCATTGATGCATTCTATAATTTTCTTACCAACATTGAATGTACTGACGAGGACTATCAATTTGCTAAGAGGGTATGGGCTAAGGGTAATTGTTAAAATGGTTGGGATTGTTGTAGAATGTACTTGGCCAGTGTTGTGTTAACTCTTTTAGAGATTTTCTGCAAAAACATAGATCAAATTTACTCAGAGTTCGAGCTATACAATAGCTATTATTTTTCAACACCGGAACTAGTGATGGACTTAATTTTAAGAATCAGTCGGGAGGAAATAGAGTTAATAACCGACGTGAATCAACATTCACTTGTAGAAAGATAGATGAGGGGGGGTATCTTTTACATGGAGATCGCGTCCTAACAACGAATCCAATTGGCCCGAACTATGCTGATGGTGTAAAGTCCAATGCTGTTTTTCTTGACATTAACTCATTGTACCCTTCGGCGATGTCTCATTACTGTTTACCATGTGGCAATTACAAATGGCTTGAAAATCCTTGTGACATCCCCGAAATTACCACTGTCAAGGAAAATGGTCCACAAGGATGGTTTTTTGAAATTGATGGACAAATATCATTGGAACTTCACGACACAGTAAAATATTTTTTTTCCTAGCGTGAATAGACCTGTGACCAAGGAGTCTTTGAGCCCATACAAAACCCATACAATCGGTCTTTGGTCGAGGACATGGGCAAGCATTGGACCCCTCCAAGTAGAAACTAATTGCCGATTTGGACTTGAAATAGAATAGTGTTGATCTCCACGTTCTATGGCGATGGATGGTCACCAATGGTTTCAGGATCACTAAAATACACACGGCCCTGCAATTTAATCAAGAACCATACTTGAAAATGTTTATTGACACCTTTGTCAGTAAACGCTCACATGCAATAAGTAAAGTTGAAAAAGAATTGTATAAACTTATTTTAAATTCAGCTTTTGGAAAAATGTGTAAAAGTGTACGAAACAGATCACGTTGTGACGTCGTAACTTGTCCCAAAGAAATATGCACGTTATCGCCAATCCTAATTCTACAACATTCACGAGCAAAGAGCCGATATGGTTCTTCTACACAGAAAAAAGAGGAATATTGTTCTGAATAAGAATATTGCGGGGGGGGGGGGAGATCAATACTGGAAAGTTCCAAGAAAATTATGTTGTCGTTATTTTACAATGTGTGCTAAGTACCATGACCCCGGGAGGGGGAGGTTCAAGTTTACTATGGGGACACAGATTCTCTGTTGTTAAAAGTTAAAACCGGGGATTTATTAAATGATTTGGAAAATGGGGTGCACTTACTTAACTTGTACTTGTTGCGGGACCAGACGCGGACGCCTCACCTGGCATCTGGAAGACTACCTATGAATGACTCCCATTTGTCGCGATCTTGTGCCAGATCTTCATCATACCGGAGCCAGCAGCTCTCTTACTTTATGCCAAACTTTCGAAATCCGTCAATGGGGTCGAGGTCATTTTTGGCAGTTGTCCACCAATTCTTAAATTGACCGCCAGGTCGCCTGCGCCAATCTGGCAATGGGACAGCTAGAAGCACTTGCTTTATGATGCGTTCATTGGGTCTTCTAAGGACATGACCATGCCAACGCATTCTATCGGAATATTGAATCTTCAGGATTTTTTGTAGACAGCGGTGGTCAAAGACTTCCAAATCATGGAGATGAAGCGCCTTCAGTGGCCAAGTTTCAAGTGCATAGAAGAGAACAGATCTAACAGCCGCTTTATTAACAGTACGTTTTGTCTTCATGCTGATCTCCCGCCGGATCCACAGATGGCGGTGGAGTTGTGAGAAGATTGCTTGGGCTTTGTTGATTCTGTTCTGTATGTCAAGGTCACAGCCTCCACGAGAGTCCATTATTGAGCCAAGATAGGTGAAGCTGTCGAATTTTTCCAATTCTTGTTCGTAAAGCACAAGCTGATAATCCGACTGCATGTTTAGGTCCATGACTTTAGTTTTGGCCGTGTTGATTTTCATACCCAGTAGCTGAAAGGAATGTGCTATTTCATTTAAAATTGCTTGGGCAGTTTCTGGATCAGCAGCAAGAGCGTCGACGTCATCCGCGTAGTCCAGATCAGACACGTTAATGCCCAATATCATAATGACACCATCAAAACTCGAGAGTGCACTCTCTAGAATCCAGTCTATACAGTAGTTAAACAAAACAGGGGACAATATACACCCTTGTTTTACACCACTTTCAACATTGAAGGGCTCAGTTTCTTCGCCCAGAACTCTTGCTGTGAATACACAATATAGAAATTTCAATCAAGAAATTATGAAAAATTGTAAGTAAGTAACAAACTCTTTCTTGATATCACCTCTTGGATACACAATGCAGAAATTTCCGTGGTGAATCCAAGATGTGAATTCAAGAAAGAGTTTGTTACTTACTTACATTTTTCATAATTTCTCGAATAAAATTTCTGTATTGTGCATACAAGAGATGAATTCAAGAAAGAATTTGTTGCTTACTTACAATTTTTCATAGTTTCTTAATTGAAATTTCTGTATTATGTATACAAGTGGTGAATTCAAGAAGGAGTTTGCTACTTACTTACAATTTTTCATAATTTCTCGAATGAAATATCTTTATTGTTCATAAAAGAGGTGAAATCAAGAAAGAGTTAGTTACTTAATTAAAATTTTTCATGATTTCTCGAATGAAATGTCTGTATTGTGTATCCAAGAGGTGAATTCAAGAACGAGTTTGTTACTTACTTCCTTACAATTTTTTCATTATTTCTGGAATGAAATTTCCGTATTGTGCATCCAAGAGGTGAATTCTAGAAACAGTTGGTTACTTACTTACAATTTTTTCGGTATTTCTTGAATAAAATTTCTGTATTGTGTATCCAAGAGGTGAATTCAAGAAGGAGTTTGCTACTTACTTACAATTTCATAATTTCTTGAATGAAATTTCTGTATTGCGTGTCGAAGAGAAGAATTCAAAAAAGAGTTTGATACTTACTTAAAATTTTTCATAATTTCTTGAAAGAAATTTCTGTGTTGTGTATCCATGAGGTGAATTCAAGAAAGAGTTTGTTACTTACTTACAATTTTTTCATAATTTCTTGAAAGACATTTCTGTAATATATATCCAGGAGGCGAATTCAAGAAAGCGTTGTTACTTACTTACAATTTTTTCATAATTTTTTGAATGAAATTTCAGTATTGTGTATCCATGAAGTGAATTCAAGAAAGAGTTTGTTACTTACTTACAATTTTGCATAATTTCTCGAATGAAATTTCCGTATTGTGCATCCAACAGTTGAATTCAGGAAGGATTTTGCTACTTACTTACAAATTTTCATAATTTCTTGAAAGAAATTTCTGTAATGTATATCCAAGAGGTGAATTCAAGAAAGAGTTTGTTACTTACTTAGTAACAAGTAATAAATTCTTTGTTTTTCATAAATTCTTTAGTGAAATTTCCGTATTGTATATCCAAGAGGCAAATTCAGGAAAGAGTTTGTTAGTTACTTACTAATTTTTCCATAATTTCTTGAATGAAATTTTAGTATGGTGTATCCAAGTTATGAATTAAAGAAAGAGCTCATTATTTACTTACAATTTTCCCATAACTTCCTTGATGTAATTTCATTGTTTTTTATTAACGAAGCGAATTCAAGAAGGTGTTTGTTACTTACTTACAATTATTTTTATAATTTCTTGAATGAATAGAACTATTCTGAAGAATAAAGACGGGTTAAGCTTAAAGATATTTATTTATTTTCACTCTCCTCTGTGCTTTAACAGTAAACAATAAGTCGGTGTGGGAGGATCTTACTGCAACTCAACCCCCGAATCTTACTACGATGTGAGATTGTTACTTACTTACAATTTTTCATTATTTCTCGAATAAAATTTCTGTAATGTGCATACACGAGGGGAATTCAAGAAAGAGTTTGTTGCTTACTCACAATTTGTCATTTACTTACAATTTTTCATAGTTTCTTGATTGAAATTTCTGTATTGTGTATCCAAAAGGTGAATTCAAGATTGAGTTTGATACTTACTTACAATTTTTCATAATTTTTTGAATGAAATTTCTGTATTGTGTATCCATGAGGTGAATTCAAGAAAGAGTTCGTTACTTACTTACAATTTTTTCATAAGTTTTTGAATGAAATTTCTGTATTGTGTAACTTCTCGAATGAAGTTTCTGTATTGTGCATCCAAGAGGAGAATTCAAGAAGGAGTTTGCTGCTTAATTACATTTTTTCATAATTTCTATAATGAAATTTCTGTATTGTGTATCCAAGAGGCGAATTCAAGAAAGAGTTTGATACTTACTTACAAATTTCATAATTTCTTGAAGGAAATTTTCTGTATTATGTATCCATAAGGTGAATTCAAGAAATAGTTTGTTAGTTACTTACTAATTTTTCCATAATTTCTTGAATGAAATTTCGGTATTGTGTATCCAAGTGGTGAATATAAGAAAGGATTTGTTATTTACTAACAATTTTCTCATATTTTCCTGGATTAAATTTCCGTGTTGTGTGTCCAAGAGGCGATTTCAAGAAGGAATTTTACTTACTTACAATTTTTTATCATAATTGCTTGAATAAATAGAACTATTTTAAAGAATAAAGACGGGTTAAGCTTAAAGATATTTATTTATTTTCACTGTCCTATGTTTTATAACCGTAAACAATAAGTTGGTGTGGGAGGATCTTGCTCAAACTCAACCCCAGAATCCTACTATGATGTGAGTTTGTTACTTACTTACAATTTTTCATAATTTATCAAATAAAATTTCTGTAATTTGCATACACGAGGTGAATTCAAGGAAGAGTTTGTTGCTTACTCACAATTTGTCATTTACTTACAATTTTTCATAGTTTCTTGATTGAAATTTCTGTATTGTGTATCCAAGAGGTGAATTCAAGATTGAGTTTGATACTTATTTACAATTTTTCATAATTTTTTGAATGAAACGTCTGTATTGTTTATCCATGAGATGAATTCAAGAAAGAGTTGGTTACTTACTTACAATTTTTTCATAAGTTTTTGAATGAAATTTCTGTATTGTGTATCCATGAGGTGAATTCAAGAAAGAGTTTGTTACTTACTTACAATTTTTTTCATAACTTCTCGAATGAAGTTTCTGTATTGTGCATCCAAGGGGAGAATTCAAGAAGGATTTTGCTGCTTAATTACATTTTTTCATAATTTCTTGAATGAAATTTCTGTATTGTGTATCCAAGAGGCGAATTCAAGAAAGAGTTTGATACTTACTTACAAATTTCATAATTTCTTGAAGGAAATTTTCTGTATTATGTATCCATGAGGTGAATTCAAGAAAGAGTTTGTTAGTTACTTACTAATTTTTCCATAATTTCTTGAAAGAAATTTCGGTATTGTGTATCCAAGATTCAAATTTAAGAAAGAGTTTGACACTTACTTACAATTTTTTCATAGTTTTTTAATGAAATTTCTGTATTGTGTATCCATGAGGTGAATTCAAGAAAGAGTTTGTTACTTACTTACATTTTTTTCATAATTTCTTTAATGAAATTTCTGTATTGTATATCCAAGAGGCAAATTGAGGAAAGAATTTGTTAGTTACTTACAAATTTTTCCATAATTTCTTAAATGAAATTTCGGTATTGTGTATCCAAGTGGTGAATAAAAGAAAGAGTTTGTTACTTACTTACAATTTTCTCAATTTCCGTGTCGTGTGTCCACGAGGCGAATTCAAGAAGGTGTTTTTTACTTGCTTTCAATTCTTTTCATAATTTCTTGAATGAATAGAACTATTCTAAAGAATAAAGACCTGTTAAGCTTAAAGATATTTATTTGTTTTCACTCTCCTCGGTGCTTTAAAAGTAAATAATAAGTCGGCGTGGGAGGATCTTACTCTAACTCAACCCCCGAATCTTACTATGATGTGGTACTAGAAAGTTTATATTAAACTAAAATCATAGAATAATTGTTAAAGTGTAATTTTTTTGTAAATTTGCTTCTATGGTTATATTTGTTAGTTGCAGAAACCTTTTTTTCCATAAAGCATGTTTTTCAATTAAAAGTAAAGAGCTGCTACATTAAATAAACAATGTGCTGAAATAAAGTTGAATAATTGTTCAAGCGTAAATTTTCTGTAAATTTACATCTATTGTTATGTTATCTAGTGGTAGAAACCTTTTTTCCCACAAAGAATATTTTTCTAGTAAAAGTAAAGAGCTGCTACATTAAATCAATGAAGTCGAATAATTGTTCAAGCGTAAATTTTCAGTAAACTTACTTCTATTGTCATATTTGTAAGAGTGGAAGAAAACTGGGGGGGGGATTGGACCAAAAAGTTAGAGGGACAGGGTCCCTGGAGGTTGGGGAAAGGAGACCATGGAGGTTGAGGTCCTTGGTGGCTATGGTCATTGGTGCATGCGGTCCTTGATGGTTCAAATCCATAACCATCTCACTAACCCCATATTGTGTACCTTTACATTCTATGACATTTGAAAAAAGTTGAAATAAAATTATCATGTTATAAAATAAACTTTCAAAAAGTATAAGAAATGGGGGGAATGGGCCCAAAAAGTTGGAGGGACGGGACCCCTTGGAGGTTGGGGTGTGGAGATCATTGAAGTTGAGGTCCTTGGTGGCTAGGATCATTGGTGGTTGCGGTCCTTGATGGTTCAAATCCATAACCTTCTCACTAATCCAATATTGTGTACTTGTTCATTCCAAGACATGTAAAAAAAGTTGAAATAAAAAAGTTCAAAAACACAAACATACAAAGGATAAAAAAATGAGGGGGGGATGGGCCCAAAAAGTTGGAGGGAGGGGGCCCCTTAGAGGTTGGGGAGAGGGGACCATTGAGGTTGAGGTCCTTGGTGGATAGGGTCATTGGTGCTTGCAGTCCTTGATGGTTCAAATCCATAACCATCTCACTAACCCCATTTTGTGTACTTTTTTATTCTAAGACATTTGAAAAAAGTTGAAATCAAATTATCATGTTAAAAAATAAGCTTCAAAAAAGTATAAGAAATGGGGTGATGGGCCCAAAAAGTGGGAGGAAGGGGGCCCCTTGGAGGTTGGGGACAGGGGACCATGGAGGTTGAAGTCCTTGGTGGCTAGGGTCATTGGTGCTTGTGGTCCTTGATGGTTCATACTCATAATTGTCTCACTAGTTGATTTCTAAGGATTTCTAAGGATTGTTCTGAATTTCCTTATTAAAATTCTTTTCTTGGCATCTACATCTTTATTGGTATCAACTTTTATATTGACAAACACTGCTTAAATGGTACTTGTGCAATATACAGAGCACGGTCGGGAAGTAAAGCTAGGTCTATTCACGAGGTCATCTTGACACCAATGACGCTGTTACTTTCAACTTTTTAGCATACTCCATACCCAAAAACAATATTTTATATCGCCCACATCCCATATTGTGTACATGTCTATTATAGCGACTACAGCCGAGAAGTAAAGCTAGGTCATGTCATATGTGTCAATCTGTTTCACCCCAAATAATTCTCCCAAATTATTAATTAATCTCCGACGTTTTCTTTGTTCTGGCACCTGTACGCAGATACATTTTAAATTCCTATGAAGCCTATTGATTTTTCTGACATGAATTCTCCCGTAATCAAAGCATCCAATAATTTCAACGTAATTAGTGTCTGTATTAATTACACATCATCCTTTCTGGAAATTAATGATAGCAGGTAAATTTTGATAGTATCCTGCTACATAAATCCAATGCCAATCAATTCTCAGACGTCTGATTACGTCACATGTCCTAGCAGTAATGTCACATGTCCTGGCAGTAATGTAACCCTGTCATTGACCTAGAAAGAGGTGTGTAATCTTGTTCTCCTCGGATTGTAGCCCTCTGATTGGCTGTAATCTTGTTCGCACCGTTGTTCATCCCGTGGTAAAACCTCTCCCCCTACTGACACAGTATATAAAATAATGGATTGATTTATAAGGTATCATCTTGGTCTCAAACAGTATCACTCGAAATGAAGAACAGATCAATCGTAATATGGATACTGAAAATCCAGTTATTATCCTCAATACTCTGTAAAAATCTAAGTTGGTACACATACTCTGAAGTAAGACTATAGCCCTGGCACAAATGGAGTCTCTTCATTTCAAACTTATGTACAAAATAATCATAAAGTGTCCTTTTCATATATCGAGCGGCCGCCAATTAATGGAATGAGGTCATAGTACAGAAGTGATGCCAAATTAAACGAATAAATAAATAAATCAACAATTTAAAAATGCTTTACTTTTATACTGTTAAAAGTGTCTTTAAAAGGTGTTACTTTTACCGTACCAAAACTCCTATACTGTTTTGTGTTTTCAGTAAAGCGCTAGTTTTATGTAATCCTACAAACATAGGAAAATATCGCCACTTGACTTATTTGCTTTAGTTTTATTAATATATGTTAGATAGGCTGTGAAGTAGTAATTTTTGTTCGTTTTAAGTTTCAACTTCGCTCTTTACTTTCCTCGGAAAAAGTCGAAAAGTTTTTTTTAATTAATTAAATCAGGAGTGCGTCCTATCCCATTTATATGGATCATTTTGATGGATTTTGTTCTAAGCAGCACAGCAAAGGCATTGGGAGAACACGGAATCAGTTGGGGAAGTAAAACTCTCATAAATTTAGATTATGCTGATGATTTAAGCACCTTAGATGAGAATGTTAGCAAAATGAATGAATCTTTAAGGTTTTTGAGAGTTCGTGGTGCTAGAATAGGTATTAAAATTAAACTTAAGAAGACTAAATATTTAAGAGTAGGAATAATTAAAGGTAAGGAATTGATGTTTGGCTTCGACAAGATCGATCGAGTGGACAGCTTCACTTACTTAGGTATTATTATTAGTAAAAACGGTGGGTACAGTGAAGATATTAATAGTAAAATAGCCAGGGCCCAGAGCATTTTTTTCAAGCAACAAACCAAGATTAGAATTTTGGAAGCTGTAGTGATGACTCTGGTCAAGTATAGTTCTAAACCGTTGGCGCTTCAAAAGACGGAGGAGGATTTGCCAGATATTTTCAAAAGAAATTGCCCACGGATTATTTTGGGTACCCGGTTGATTGACTGTACCTCAAAATGCGGGGCAATCCCGCTGTACGAAAGCTGTACGAAAAATGCGGGGCAATCCCGCTTTCTAGGGCTATATTGAGAGAAAGATTGAGTTGGCTAGTACATGTTATCAAACAGTTCGTGGTAACGAACTGTAAGTAAAGAGCGACCCGGCTCAATGGTAACCGAAACTCTAAAAAACGGAATTTTGATACCAATAAATACATCAAAAGAATTATATTTTAATTCTGATTTCAAATATATAAGTTTCATCGAGTTTAATCTTACCTACCAAAAGTCACGCGCCTGAGAAAATTTGGCTGATTTTCGAAAAAAGGGGGAAAGACCCCCTAAAACATAGAAACACAATAAAAATTACACCACAATATTCAGCGCATCAGAAAATCCTAATGTAGAGGTTTCAAGCTCCTATCTACAAAAATGTGTAATTTTGCATTTTTTTGCCAGAAGAAAGATCATGGATGCGTGTTTATTTGTTTTTTTTTGTTTTTGTTTTTTTTCCTTTAACCAGGGGTGATCGTATCGATCTAGTGGTCCTAGAATATCGTGGGAGGGCTCATTGGAACGGAAATTAAAAGTTCTAGTGCCCTTTTTAAGTGACCGAAAAAAATGGAGGGCAACTAGGCCCCCTCCCACGCTCATTTTTTCTCCCAAAGTCACCCGATCAAAATTTTGAGATAGCCATTTTGTTCAGCATGGTCGAAAATATCAAAACTATGTCTTTTAGGATGACTTAATTCCTCGAAGCCCCCAGGAGGAGGGCTGAAAGTTATGAACTTTACCCAATGTTAACATATAGTATTGGTCATGTGGACCCGGCTCAATGGTAACAGAAATACTAGATATCTGTAGTTTTATACAACTAGATACATCAAAGGAACTAAATTTTAATGCTAATTTGAAATATATAAGTTTCATTAAGTGTAGTCCTACCCATCAAAAGTTACTCGCCTGAGAAAATCAGGCTTATTTTAGGAAAAAGGGGGAAATACCCCCTAAAAGTTATAGAACCTTAATGAAAATCACATCATCATATTCCGCGTAGCAGAGAACCCTACTGTAAAGGTTTCAAGCTCCTATCTACAAAAATGTGGAATTTCGCATTTTTTCCAGAAGAAAGATCACGGGTGCGTGTTTATTTGCTTTTTTTCCCCAGGGGTGATCGTATCGACCCAGTGGTCCTAGAATATCGTGGGAGGGCTCATTGGAATTGAAATTAAAAGTTCTAGTGCCCTTTTTAAGTGACCAAAAAAATGGAGGGCAACTAGGCCCCCTCCCACGCTCATTTTTTTCCCAAAGTCACCTGATCAAAATTTTGAGATAGCCATTTTTTTCAGCATGTTCGAAAATGTTATAAGTATGTCTTTTAGGATGACTTAATCCCCCGAAGTTCCCGGGAGGAGAGCTGAAAGTTATGAACTTTACCCAATGTTAACATATAGTATTGGTTATTGGGAAGTATAGAGTACAGACGTTTTCAGGGGAGATTTTTCCTGGTAGTGGGGGGGGGGGATCTTTCCATTAAAGAAGTTTTCATGGGGGAAGGGAAATTGCTATGAAGGGGACACCGGACTTCCCAGCATTATTTAAAAAAGATCAGAAATTAAATATAAAAAAACAAGGTTTTCAGCTGCAATAGCAGCAACATCAAAATTTTAAACGAACAGAAACTATTACATATATGATTGGGTTCACCCCCTAGTCAATACCTCACTCTTTAAGCCAGAGATTTTTTCGTACTTTCATAAGAGCTATTTATTCTAATTAACGGCCTTTGTTTTGACTTTCTCACAACTCTATTTTTTTTAAACAATAAAAAACTTTAGCGTAAAGAGCGAGGCGTTGAGGAGGGGACAGCCCCTTTCATAAGTAGAGATCTAGATTATACTTCTGGGGGTTTATGTTCCTTCCCATGCTATTCTGGGCCTTTACGTTCCTTCCTATGCTATTTGGGTAAATTATGTTCCAAGGCAGATTACCAGACTGGTTATTTAGCAAAGTATAATGTGGTCAAACATGTTTTGAGAGTATGGTCGTAATTATATAACTCAATCAGACTGGTTTTCGAGTCAACATCCGTTTTTTATTCGTCCTTGAGATTCCGTATTATTTGCTTGCGTGTATAGGAATTCCCATGTTATTTGCTTGCAGCTATAGGACCATGTTATTTGCTTGCGTGTATAGGAATTCCCATGTTATTTGCTTGCGTGTATATGAATCCCCATGTTATGTGCTTGCGTGTATAGGAATCCCCATGTTATTTGCTTGCAGCTATAGGACCTTGTTATTTGCTTGCGTGTATAGGAATTCCCATGTTATTTGCTTGCGTGTATAGGAATTCCCATGTTATTTGCTTGCAGCTATAGGACCATGTTGTTTGGTTGCGTGTATAGGAATTCCCATGTTATTTGCTTGCATGTATAGGAATTCTCATGTTATTTGCTTGCAGCTATAGGACCATGTTATTTGCTTGCGTGTATAGGAATTCCTATGTTATTTGCTTGCGTGTATAGGAATTCCCATGTTATTTGCTTGCAGCTATAGGACCATGTTATTTGCTTGCGTGTATAGGAATTCCCATGTTATTTGCTTGCGTGTATAGGAATTCCCATGTTATTTGCTTGCAGCTATAGGACCATTATATTTGCTTGCGTGTATAGGAATTCCCATGTTATTTGCTTGCGTGTATAGGAATTCTCATGTTATTTGCTTGCAGCTATAGGACCATGTTATATGCTTGCGTGTATAGGAATTCCCATGTTATTTGCTTGCGTGTATAGGAATTCCAATGTTATTTGCTTGCAGCTATAGGACCATGTTATTTGCTTGCGTGTATAGGAAGTCCAATGTTATTTGCTTGCGTTTATAGGAATTCCCATGTTATTTGCTTACAGCTATAGGACCTTGTTATTTGATTGCGTGTATAGGAATTCCCATGTTATTTGCTTGCGTGTATAGGAATTCCAATGTTATTTGCTTGCTTGTATAGGAATTCCCATGTTATTTGCATGAGCTTTAAGGGGTTTGAGACTCGGTTGCCTGATTCCGTGTGGTTTTTCTTTACTTGGTGCCCATTAAAAACGAAATTTTTGTGTTAAATAAGTAGTTATTGTATCTTTTAAAAGAGCTTTATGGGGTTTGAGAGATTTTGTTACCTGATTCTGTGTGCTTTTTCTTTGCATGGTGCCCATTAATAACAAAATGATTATGTTAAAGAAGTAGTTCTTGTATCTTTTAAAAGAGCTTTACGGGGTTTGAGAGACTCTGTTGCCTGATTCCATGAGGTTTTTCTTTACCTGGTGCCCATTAAAAACGAAATTCTTGTGTTAAATAAGTAGTTCTTGTATCTTTTAAAAGAGCTTTACGGGGTCTGAGAGACTCGGCTGCCTGATTCCGTGTGGTTTTTCTTTACTTGGTGCCCATTAAAAACAAAATTTTTGCGTTAAATCATTAGTACTTGTATCTTTTAAAAGAGGTTTACGGGGTTTGAGAGACTCTGTTGCCTGATTCCGTGTGATCTTTGTTTACTTGGTGCTCACTAAAAACGAAATTTTTTTGTTAAATAAGTAGTTCTTGTATCTTTTAAAAGAGCTTTACGGGGTTTGAGTGACTCTGTTGCCTGATTCCACGTGATTTTTCTTTACTTGGTGCCCATTAAAAACGAAATTTTTGTGTTATATAAGTAGTTCTTGTATCTGTTAAAAGAGCTTTAAGGGGTTTGAGAGACTCGGTTGCATTGTATTTTCCATAATTTTCTCACAAGAAACTAGAGTTTACGGCCAAAAACCCTTACTAGCTCAGATTTTATAGAAATAGTTTTATTTTTCGATCCGAAAATAGACTAAAGATTCAGATTTGAACCAGAGAATTGTATTTTCCATAATTTTCTTACACCTTTGGAAATGATTAACGATAACAAACATGTTTTCGACCAGTTTGGTTTTCGAAAGCGCATTCAGCATGACGTGCGCTATTTTTTTTTATCATGAACCCTTTAGAGACCAATTTGATCAACTCGGAGAAAGTTCAAATAGAATCGTTACTGATATTGATATTAGTGCGTAAACTACAAACTGACAAAAAATATCCAGAACTTTTTTTCTTATAAGCTTGACTTTGAAGACATTTCTTCATCTTAATTGGCTTTAGAAATATCATGCAAAATAAAACTAACCAAACCGTCGTTGCTTTGTCGAATTTTGAGCAAACAAAAGGATTGTAACACCTGATTGGCTCGTTTGTATGCAATTTCAAGCCAGTGAAAAGAACGAAACTTCTTTGAGTCACATTTTTTTTAAAGTAAATTCGATGTTTCTCTATGATTCATTCCCAACGGCCCCCTGCTCTGAGTGTTTAAAATGATTTCACGACATTATTTTAGTTTTTTTTTTTGCCCCAAACTTTTTTTTTATCATGAAACCTTTAGAGATCAATTTGATCAGCTTGGAGAAAGTTCAAATATAATCGTTACTGATATTGGTATTAGTGCGTAAACTAAAAACTGACAAAAATATCCAGAACTTTTTTTCTTATAGCCTTGACTTTGAAGACATTTCTTCTTTTGTAGGTGTGTGTTGTCTAAAACCTATAGTTTGGGATGCTATTTGGGATTTTCAGAGCTAGGTTTCTTAGTTTCTCATAGCTGTGTGTTGTCTGAAACCTACAATTTGGGGTGGGTAGTGTGCTATTTCTGGCTTTTCAGAGCTAGGTTTCTTAGTCTCTCATAGGTGTGTGTTGTCTAAAATCTACAATTTGGGGTGGGTAGTTTGCTATTTCTGGCTTTTATGCGCTAGGTTTCATAGCCTTTAGTATGTGTGTGTTGTCTGAAACCTATAGTTTGGGGTGCTATTTGGACTTTTCAGAGCTAGGTTTCTTAGTGTCTCATAGGTGTGTGTTATCTGAAACCTACAATTTGAGGTGGGTAGTTTGCTATTTCTGGCTTTTCAGAGCTAGGTTTCTTAGTGTCTCATAGGTGTGTGTTGTCTGTAACCTACAATTTGAGGTGGGTAGTTTGCTATTTCTGGCTTTTATGAGCTAGGTAATAAACTATTTCTGTAAAATCTGAGCTAATAAGGGTTTTTGGCCGTAAACTCTAGTTTTTTTTGTAAGAAAATTATGGAAAATATAATTCTCTGGTTCAAATCTAAAACTTTAGTCTATTTTTGGATTGAAAAATAAAACTATTTCTATAAAATCTGAGCTAAAAAAAGGATTTTGACCGTAAACTCTAGTTTTTTTTGTAAGAAAATTATGGAAAATACAATTCGTTGGCTCATAGGTGAAAATTAAGTCCAGTTATGGATCGAAAAATAAACTATTTCTATAAAATCTGAGCTAATAAGGGTTTTTTTGCAATTTGCATACATATATTGTCAGACACATGGGATAACATTGACAAAATCTAGCTATCAGAATGAATAAATTCTTTATCAACATCCGTTGTTGGATTTGTTATTATGTCATTATGAAAAAATTGTAAGTAAGTAGGTAAGTAAGTAATTAAGTAGGTAAGTAAGTAACAAACTCTTTCTTGAATTTACCTCTTGGATACACAATACAGAAATTTAATTCAGGAAATTATGAAAAAAATTGAACAAATTCTTTATTAACATTCTTTATCGATTGAAGTCGCTTCCTAGACAGTCAATACAGCAATTTCACAAAATCTAAGTATCAGATTGATTAAATTCTATATCAACATCCATTTCTCGGATACATGCGAATGAAATTGACAAAATCTAAGTGTTAGAGTGAATAAATTTTATTTATCCAAATCTTTTGTCCTCTAGTTTTTTGTAAGAATATTATGGAAAATACAATTCTCTGGTTCAAATCTGAAACTTAAGTCTATTTTTGGATCGAAAAATAAAACTATTTTTATAAAATCTGAGTTAAAAGGGTTTTCGACCGTAAACTCTAGTTTTTTTTGTAAGAAAATTACGGAAAATACAATTGATTGGCTCATAGGTGAAAATTAAGTCCAGTTATGGATCGAAAAATAAAGTATTTCTGTAAAATCTGAGCTAACAAGGGTTTTTGCCAGTAAACTATAGTTTCTCTTATAAGAAAATTATGGGAAATATAATTCCCATGGTTCAAATGTGAAACTTAAGTCTATTTTGGATCGAAAAATAAAACTATTTCCGTAAAATCTGAGCTAATAAGGGTTTTTGACCGTAAACTCTAGTGTCTTGTAAGAAAATTATGGAAAATACAATTCTCAAGTTCAAATGCGAAACTTAAGTCCAGTTTTGGATACTCATAATGATGAGGACTGATGATTCTAATTCAATATTTTTTCCATAAAAACAGACTATTTTTTTAAACTTCGAAGTTATTCAACTTTATTTATTTTTTATCTTTTTTTGTACGTATCTTAAAATGACAAAATATGCCTACGCTCTAACAATTCTACTCTATGATTGGTCAGAGATATGATGTGGCTTTCCCATTGGCATTCTATGTCCGGTTATTGACAGTACCTAGTCTATTGCATGTATTAAATCAGTATTTTTTACGCAGTGGAACGATAAACACATAAGTCATATCTTAAAAAAAGTGAAGATGGAGTATTTTAATAAAGTGTGTTCACATAACAAGGTTATTGTAGCATTGAATGCCGACAAGGAGAAGTATTTAAACCATGAAACAAGTACAAGTGGTAGCACTATTGGAAATGTATGCATGCATTATCATGACAGTAAGGAATTCAATTTCTTTGGAATAGCGAAAAAATTCAACTCTTATGTTGATGGTTATGCAAGATTGAGATCTCCAGTGATGATTGCACTCAAAGAGAATACCAATATAAAAATAATCTTTGATGATAGAGGACAACTCCATGCTACTGTTGCAAGTAACACATTACCTGCTCATACATCCAATTGTCAGCTTTCGGGTATTTGCATTCAACGGAAGGTTAAAAAAGTAAAGGCCTACTCTTCCACTAATATCCTAAACGATATCTTGTCTACATGCCGAAACTGTTACCTGTGTAAAAATAATGTGATAATAGACAGTGAAATTGTCAGAAAAATAAAAAAGGCATTGTCAGAAAATATCATTATGGAACATAAAAATGAATCGACGAAAAACAAATCACCAGCAAACGTTACTGCCATTGATCAAACAGTCAATAAACCAAATTATACCAAACAAGAAAAGCATATTGAGCCTGTTGATGAGACACCAGTAAAAATTGTGTATGACTCTAAATGGAATAGTGATTATTCTACTGATTACGAACTAAGAGAAGAAAATAGCTACAATATCAAGAGAGAACATGGTGAACTATTTTATGGAACAGGTTCAAAATGTCCAAAGTTAATCATTGATATTAATAATGTATCATAATATATTTTTGTATTAATATTCTACATAGCATTATCTCATTAAAAATATTTTATGCATTACCTTGCTATGTATTCATTATTTTTAGAGTAAGCTAACATATCAAACGTTTAGAATGTCTATTAAAACATCGGAGATGTAAGAAAAGGAATTTGCATACATCTATTGTCAGACACATGGGATAACATTGACAAAATCTAGCTATCAGAATGAATAAATTCTTTACCAACATCCGTTGTTGGATATGTTATTATGTTCAATTTCACAAAATCTAAGTATCAGATTGATTAAATTCTATATGAACATCCATTTCTCGGATACATGCGGATGAAATTGACAAAATCTAAGGGTTAGAGTTAATAAATTTTCTTTATCAACATCTTTTGTCAGATACATTGAATAAAATTGACAGAATCTAAGCGCCAGAGTGAATAATTTATTTTTTATCAACATCTTTTATCAGTTACAACAATTATAAATAACCAAATCTAAATATCAGAGTGAATAAATGCTTTTTCAGCATCCTTCGTCAAATATGTTGAATAAAATATGCAAAGTCGACATAGATTTTTTTCATTTTTTAAGGTTAATTTAGACGAGGTTACGTGCGCGCCCGTAACCTCTGGTTTTTCTTTACTTGGTGCCCATTAAAAACGAAATTTTTGTTTTAAATAAGTAGTTCTTGTATCTTCTAAAAGAGTTTTACGGGGTTTGAGAGACTCGGTTGCCTGATTCCGTGTGGTTTTTCTTTACTTGGTACCCATTAAAAACAAAATTTTTGTGTTAAATAAGTATTTCTTGTATCTTTTAAAAGAGCTTTAAGGGGTTTGAGAGACTCGGTTGCATTGTATTTTCCATAATTTTCTTACAAGAAATTACAGTTTACGGCCAAAAACCCTTATTAGCTCAGATTTTATAGAAATAGTTTTATTTTTTGATCCAAAAATAGACTAAAGATTCAGATTTGAACCAGAGAATTGTATTTTCCATAATTTTCTTACATCTTTGGAAATCATTTACGATAACAAACATGTTTTCGACCAGATGGGTTTTTGAAAGCGCATTCAGCATGACGTGCGCTATTTTTTTTTATCATGAACCCTTTAGAGACCTATTTTATCAACTCCGAGAAAGTTCAAATAGAATCGTTACTGATATTGATATTAGTGCGTAAACTACAAACTGACAAAAAATATCCAGAACTTTTTTTTCTTATAACCATGACTTTGAAGACATTTCTTCATCTTAATTGGCTTTAGAAATATCATGCCAAAATAAAACTAACCAAACCGTCGTTGCTTTGTCGAATTTTCAGCAAACAAAAGGATTATAACACCTGATTGGCTCGTTTGTATGCAATTTCAAGCCAGCGAAAAGAACGAAACGTCTTCGAGTCACATTTTTTTTAAGTAAATTTGATGTTTCTCTATGATTCAATCCCAACGTCCCCCTGCTCTTAGTGTTGAAAATGATTTCACGACATTATTTTAGTTTTTTTTTCTTGCCCCAAACTATTTTTTTTTATCACGAACCCTATAGAGATCAGTTTGATCAACTTGGAGAAAGTTCAAATAGAATCGTTACTGATATTGATATTAGTGCGTAAACTACAAACTGACAAAAATATCCAGAACTTTTTTTTCTTATAGCCTTGACTTTGAAGACATTTCTTCTTTCGTAAGTGTGTGTTGTCTAAAACCTATAGTTAGGGATGCTATTTGGGCTTTTCAGAACTAGGTTTCTTAGTTTCTCATAGCTGTGTGTTGTCTGAAACCTACAATTTGGGGCGGGTAGTTTGCTACTTCTGGCTTTTCAGAGCTAGGTTTCTTAGTTTCTCATAGGTGTGTGTTGTCTAAAATCTACAATTTGGGGTGGGTAGTTTGCTATTTCTGGCTTTTATGCGCTAGGTTTCATAGCCTTTTGTATGTGTGTGTTATCTGAAACCTATAGTTTGGGGTGCTATTTGGACTTTTCAGAGCTAGTTTTCTTAGTCTCTCATAGGTGTGTGTTATCTGAAACCTACAATTTGAGGTCGGTAGTTTAATATTTCTGGCTTTTCAGAGCTAGGTTTTTTAGTATCTCCTAGGGGTGTGTTGTCTGAAACCTACAATTTGAGGTGGGTAGTTTGCTATTTCTGGCTTTTATGAGCTAGGTAATAAACTATTTCTGTAAAATCTGAGCTAATAAGGGTTTTTGGCCGTAAACTCTAGTTTTTTTTTATAAGAAAATTATGGAAAATACAATTCTCTGGTTCAAATCTAAAACTTTAGTCTATTTTTGGATCGAAAAATAAAACTATTTCTATAAAATATGAGCTAAAAAAAGGATTTTGACCGTAAACCCTAGTTTTTTTTTGTAAGAAAATTATGGAAAATACAATTCGTTGGCCCATAGGTGAAAATTAAGTCCAGTTATGGATCGAAAAAAAAACTATTTCTATAAAATCTGAGCTAATAAGGGTTTTTTGCAATTTGCATACATCTATTGTCAGACACATGGGATAACATTGACAAAATCTAGCTATCAGAATGCATAAACTCTTTATTAACATCCGTTGTTGGATTTGTTATTATGTCATTATGAAAAAATTGTAAGTAAGTAGGTAAGTAAGTAATTAAGTAGGTAAGCAAGTAACAAAATATTTTTTGATTTTAACTCTTGTATGCACAATACATGAAATTAATTCAGTAAATTATGAAAAAAAAATTGAAAAAATTCCTTATTAACATTCTTTATTGATTGAAGTCGCTTCCTAGACAGTTAATACAGTAATTTGACAAAATATAAGTATCAGTTGATTAAATTCTATATCAACATCCATTTCTCGGATACATGCGAATGAAATTGACAAAATCTAAGTGTTAGAGTGAATAAATTTTATTTATCAACATCTTTTGTCCTCTAGTTTTTTGTAAGAATATTATGGAAAATTCAATTCTCTGGTTCAAATCTGAAACTTAAGTCTATTTTTGGATCGAAAAATAAAACTATTTCTATAAAATCTGAGTTAAAAGGGTTTTGACCGTAAACTCTAGTTTTTTTTGTAAGAAAATTATGGAAAATACAATTCATTGGCTCATAGGTGAAAATTAAGTCCAGTTATGGATCGAAAAATAAAGTATTTCTGTAAAATCTGAGCTAACAAGGGTTTTTGGCCGTAAACTCTAGTTTTTTTATAAGAAATTATGGAAAATATAATTCCTGGTTCAAATGTGAAACTTAAGTCTATTTTTGGATCGAAAAATAAAACTATTTCCGTAAAATCTGAGCTAATAAGGGTTTTTGACCGTAAACTCTAGTGTCTTGTAAGAAAATTATGGAAAATACAATTCTCTAGTTCAAATGTGAAACTTAAGTCCAGTTTTGGATACTCATAATGATGAGAACTGATGATTCTAATTCAATATTTTTTCAATAAAAACAGACTATTTTTTTAAACTTCGAAGTTATTAAACTTTATTAATTTTTTATCTTTTTTTGTACGTATCTTGAAATGACAAAATATGCCTACGACTCTAACAATTGTACTCTATGATTGGTCAGATATACGATGTTGCTTTCCCAGTGGTATTCTATGTCCGGTTATTGACACTACCTAGTCTATGGCATGTATTAAATCAGTATTTTTTACGCAGTGGAACGATAAACACATAAGTCATATCTTAAAAAAAAGTGAAGATGGAGCATTTTAATAAAGTGTGTTCACATAACAAGGTTACTGTAGCATTGAATGCCGACAAGGAGAAGTATTTAAACCATGAAACAAGTACAAGTGGTAGCACTATTGGAAATGTATGCATGCATTATCATGACAGTAAGGAATTCAATTTCTTTGGAATAGCGAAAAAATTCAACTCTTATGTTGATGGTTATGCAAGATTGAGATCTCCAGTGATGATTGCACTCAAAGAGAATACCAACATGAAAATAATCTTTGATGATAGATGACAACTCCTTGCTAATTTTGCAGGTAACACATTACCTACTCATACATCCAATCGTCAGCTTTCGGGTATTAGCATTCAACGGAAGTTCAATAAAAGAAAGGCCTACTCTTCTACTAATATCCTAAACGATATCTTGTCTACGTGCCGAAACTGTTACCCGTGTAAAAATAATGTGATAATAGACAGTGAAATTGCCAGAAAAATAAAAAGGGCATTGTCAGAAAATATCACTATGGAATATAAAGATGAATCGATGAAAAACAAAGCACCAGCAAACGTTACTGCCATTGATCAAACAGTCAATAAACCAAATAATACCAAAGACGAAAAGCATATTGAGCCTGTTGAGGAGACACCAGTAAAAATTGTGTATGACTCTAAATGGAATAGTGATTATTCTACTGATTACGAACTAAGAGAAGAAAATAGCTACAATATCAAGAGAGAACATGGTGAACTATTTTATGGAACAGGTTCAAAATGTCCAAAGTTAATCATTGATATTAA
Source organism: Artemia sp. Qi Xiang Cuo (assembly GCF_049724085.1). Classification (NCBI taxonomy): domain Eukaryota; kingdom Metazoa; phylum Arthropoda; class Branchiopoda; order Anostraca; family Artemiidae; genus Artemia; species Artemia sp. Qi Xiang Cuo. The sequence continues at coordinate 34,871,009 of NC_142803.1, read as the reverse complement.
TAATGTATCATAATATATTTTTGTATTAATATTCTACATAGCATTATCTCATTAAAAATATTTTATGCATTACCTTGCTATGTATTCATTATTTTTAGAGTAAGCTAACATATCAAACGTTTAGAATGTCTATTAAAACATCGGAGATGTAAGAAAAGGAATTTGCATACATCTATTGTCAGACACATGGGATAACATTGACAAAATCTAGCTATCAGAATGAATAAATTCTTTACCAACATCCGTTGTTGGATATGTTATTATGTTCAATTTCACAAAATCTAAGTATCAGATTGATTAAATTCTATATGAACATCCATTTCTCGGATACATGCGGATGAAATTGACAAAATCTAAGTGTTAGAGTGAATAAATTTTATTTATCAACATCTTTTGTCAGATACATTGAATAAAATTGACAGAATCTAAGTGTCAGAGTGAATAATTTATTTTTTATCAACATCTTTTATCAGTTACAACAATTATAAATAACCAAATCTAAATATCAGAGTGAATAAATGCTTTTTCAGCATCCTTCGTCGAATATTTTTAATAAAATATGCAAAGTCGACATAGATTTATTTAATTTTTTAAGTTTAATTTAGACGAGGTAACGGGCGCGCCCGTAACCTCTGGTTTTTCTTTACTCGGTGCCCATTAAAAACGAAATTTTTGTCTTAAATAAGTAGTTTTTGTATCTTTTAAAAGAGCTTTACGGGGTTTGAGAGACTCGGTTGCCTGATTCCGTGTGGTTTTTCTTTACTTGGTACCCATTAAAAACAAAATTTTTGTGTTAAATAAGTAGTTCTTGTATCTGTTAAAAGAGCTTTAAGGGGTTTGAGAGACTCGGTTGCATTGTATTTTCCATAATTTTCTTACAAGAAACTAGAGTTTACGGCCAAAAACCCTTATTAGCTCAGATTTTATAGAAATAGTTTTATTTTTCGATCCGAAAATAGACTAAAGTTTCAGATTTGAACCAGAGAATTGTATTTTCCATAATTTTCTTACATCTTTGGAAGTAATTAACGATAACAAACATGTGTTCGACCAGATGGGTTTTTGAAAGCGCATTCAGCATGACGTGCGCTATTTTTTTTTATCATGAACCCTTTAGAGATCAATTTGATCAACTCGGAGAAAGTTCAAATAGAATCGTTACTGATATTGATATTAGTGCGTAAACTACAAACTGACAAAAATATCCAGAACTTTTTTTTCTTATAACCATGACTTTGAAGACATTTCTTCATCTTAATTGGCTTTAGAAATATCATGCCAAAATAAAACTAACCAAACCGTCGTTGCTTTGTCGAATTTTCAGCAAAAAAAAGGATTGTAACACCTGATTGGCTCGTTTGTATGCAATTTCAAGCCAGAGAAAAGAACGAAACGTCTTTGAGTCACATTTTTTTAAAAGTAAATTCGATGTTTCTCTATGATTCAATCCCAACGTCACCCTGCTCTTAGTGTTGAAAATGATTTCACGACATTATTTTAGTTTTTTTTCTTGCCCCAAACTATTTTTTTTTATCATGAACCCTTTAGAGATCAATTTGATCAACTTGGAGAAAGTTCAAATAGAATCGTTACTAATATTGGTATTAGTGCGTAAACTACAAACTGACAAAAATATCCAGAACTTTTTTTTCTTATAGCCTTGACTTTGAAGACATTTCTTCTTTTGTAGGTGTGTGTTGTCTAAAACCTATAGTTAGGGATGCTATTTGGGCTTTTCAGAACTAGGTTTCTTAGTTTCTCATAGCTGTGTGTTGTCTGAAACCTACAATTTGGGGCGGGTAGTTTGCTATTTCTGGCTTTTCAGAGCTAGGGTTCTTAGTCTCTCATAGGTGTGTGTTGTCTAAAATCTACAATTTGGGGTGGGTAGTTTGCTATTTCTAGCTTTTATGCGCTAGGTTTCATAGCCTTTAGTATGTGTGTGTTGTCTGAAACATATAGGTTGGGATGCTATTTGGGCTTTTCAGAGCTAGTTTTCTTAGTGTCTCATAGGTGTGTGTTATCTGAAACCTACAATTTGAGGTGGGTAGTTTGCTATTTCTGGCTTTTCAGAGCTAGGTTTCTTAGTGTCTCATAGGTGTGTGTTGTCTGAAACCTACAATTTGAGGTGGGTTGTTGGCTATTTCTGGCTTTTATGAGGTAGGTAATAAACTATTTCTGTAAAATCTGAGCTAATAAGGGTTTTTGGCCGTAAACTCTAGTTTTTTTTTATAAGAAAATTATGGAAAATATAATTCTCTGGTTCAAATCTAAAACTTTAGTCTATTTTTGGATTGAAAAATAAAACTATTTCTATAAAATCTGAGCTAAAAAAAGGATTTTGACCGTAAACTCTAGTTTTTTTTTGTAAGAAAATTATGGAAAATACAATTCGTTGGCTCATAGGTGAAAATTAAGTCCAGTTATGGATCGAAAAATAAACTATTTCTATAAAATCTGAGCTAATAAGGGTTTTTTGCAATTTGCATACATCTATTGTCAGACACATGGGATAACATTGACAAAATCTAGCTATCAGAATGCATAAACTCTTTATCAACATCCGTTTTTGGATATGTTATTATGTCATTATGAAAAAATTGTAAGTAAGTAGGTAAGTAAGTAATTAAGTAGGTAAGTAAGTAACAAACTCTTTCTTGAATTCACCTCTTGGATACACAATACAGGAATTTAATTCAGGAAATTATGAAAAAAAATTTAAGAAATTCTTTTTTAACATTCTTTATCGATTGAAGTCGCTTCCTAGACAGTCAATACAGCAATTTCACAAAATCTAAGTATCAGATTGATTAAATTCTATATCAACATCCATTTCTCGCATACATGCGGATGAAATTTACAAAATCTAAGTGTTAGAGTGAATAAATTTTATTTATCAACATCTTTTGTCCTCTAGTTTTTTGTAAGAATATTATGGAAAATACAATTCTCTGGTTCAAATCTGAAACTTAAGTCTATTTTTGGATCGAAAAATAAAACTATTTCTATAAAATCTGAGTTAAAAGAGTTTTCGACCGTAAACTCTAGTTTTTTTTGTAAGAAAATTATGGAAAATACAATTGATTGGCTCATAGGTGAAAATTAAGTCCAGTTATGGATCGAAAAATAAAGTATTTCTGTAAAATCTGAGCTAACAAGGGTTTTTGGCCGTAAACTCTAGTTTTTTTATAAGAAATTATGGAAAATATAATTCCTGGTTCAAATGTGAAACTTAAGTCTATTTTTGGATCGAAAAATAAAACTATTTCCGTAAAATCTGAGCTAATAAGGGTTTTTGACCGTAAACTCTAGTGTCTTGTAAGAAAATTATGGAAAATACAATTCTCTAGTTCAAATGTGAAACTTAAGTCCAGTTTTGGATACTCATAATGATGAGAACTGATGATTCTAATTCAATATTTTTTCCATAAAAACAGACTGTTTTTTTAAACTTCGAAATTATTCAACTTTATTTATTTTTTATCTTTTTTTGTATGTATCTTAAAATGACAAAATATACCTACGACTCTAACAATTCTACTCTATGATTGGTCAGAGATATGATGTGGCTTTCCCATTGGTATTCTATGTCCGGTTATTGACACTACCTAGTCTGTTGCATGTATTAAATCAGTATTTTTTACGCAGTGGAACGATAAACACATAAGTCATATCTTAAAAAAAAGTGAAGATGGAGCATTTTAATAAAGTGTGTTCACATAACAAGGTTATTGTAGCATTGAATGCCGACAAGGAGAAGTATTTAAACTATGAAACAAGTACAAGTGGTAGCACTATTGGAAATGTATGCATGCAAATTGTCATGACAGTAAGGAATTCAATTTCTTTGGAATAGCGAAAAAATTCAACTGTTATGTTGGTGGTTATGCGAGATTGAGATCTCCAGAGATGATTGCACTCAAAGAGAATGCCAACATAAAAATAATCGTTGATGATAGAGGACAACTCCTTGCTACTGTTGTAGGTAACACATTACCTACTGATACATCCAATCGTCAGCTTTCGGGCATTAGCGTTCAACGGAAGGTCAATAAAAGAAAGGCCTACTCTTCTACTAATATCGTAAACCATATCTTGTCTACGTGCCGAACCTGGTACCTGTGTAAACATAATGTGATAATAGACAGTGAAATTGCCAGAAAAATAAAAAGGGCATTGTCAGAAAATATCATTATGGAATATAAAGATGAATCGATGAAAAACAAAGCACCAGCAAACGTTACTGTCATTGATCAAACAGTCAATAAACCAAATAATACCAAAGACGAAAAGCAAATTGAGCCTGTTGATGAGATACAATAAAAATTGCGTATGACTAAATGGAATAGTGATTATTCTACTGATTACGAACTAACAGAAGACAATAGCTACAATATCAAGAGAGAACATGGTGAACTATTTTATGGAACAGATTCAAAATGTCCAAAGTTAATCATTGATATTAATAATGTATCAAAATATATTTTTGTATTAATATTCTACATAGCATTATCGCATTATCTCAAGTAGGTAAGTAAGTAACAAACTCTTTCTTGAATTCAAAGTCGACATAGCTTTATTTCATTTTTCAAGGTTAATTTAAACGAGGTTACGTAAGCGGACGTAACCTCGTCTATATTAACCTTAAAAATGAAATAAAACTATGTCGACTTTGCATATTTTATTCAACATATTCGACAAAGGATGCTGAAAAAGCATTTATTCACTCTGATATTTAGATTTGTTAATTATAATTGTTGTAACTGATAAAAGATGTTGATAAAAAATAAATTATTCACTCTGACACTTAGATTTTGTCAATTTTATTCGATGTATCTGACAAAAGATGTTGATAAATAAAATTTATTCACTCTAACACTTTGATTTTGTCAAGTTCATCCGCATGTATCTGAGAAATGGATGTTGATATAGAATTTAATCAATCTGATACTTAGATTTTGTGAAATTGCTGTATTGTCTGTCGAGGAAGCGAATTCAATCAATAAAGAATGTTAATAAAGAATTTTTTCAATTTTTTTTCATAATTTCCTGAATTAACTTCTTGTATTGTCCATCCAATAGGTGAAATCTAGAAAGAGTTTGTTACTTATTTATCTACTTAATTACTTACTTACCTACTTACTTACAATTTTTTCATAATGACATAATAACATATCCAACAACGGATGTTGATAAAGAATTTATTCATTCTGATAGCTAGATTTTGTCAATGTTATCCCATGTGTCTGACAATAGATGTATGCAAATTCCTTTTCTTACATCTCCGATGTTTTAATAGACATTCTAAACGTTTGATATGTTAGCTTACTCTAATAATAATGAACACATAACAAGGTAATGCATAAAATATTTTTAATGAGATAATGCTATGTATAATGCTATGTATAAGGCCTACAATGCCCTTTTTATTTTTCTGGCAATTTCACTGTCTATTATCACATTATTTTTACACAGGTAACAGTTTCGGCACGTACACAAGATATGGTTTACGATATTAGTAGAAGGGTAGGCCTTTCTTTTTTTGACCTTCCGTTGAATGCTAATACCTGAAAGCTGACGATTTGATGTATCAGTAGGTAATGCGTTACCTGCAACAGTAGCAAGGAGTTATCCTTTATCATCAATGATTATTTTTATGTTAGCATTCTCTTTGAGTGCAATCATCTCTGGAGATCGCAATCTCGCATAACCATCAATATAAGAGTTGAATTTTTTCGCTATTCCAAAGAAATTGAATTCCTTACTGTCATGACAATGCGTTGCATACATTTCCAATAGTGCTACCACTTGTACTTGTTTCATAGTCTAAATACTTCTCCTTGTCGGCATTCAATGCTACAATAACCTTGTTATGTGAACACACTTTATTAAAATGCTCCATCTTCACTTTTTTTTTAAGATATGACTTATATGTTTATCGTTCCACTGCGTAAAAAATACTGATTTAATACATGCAATAGACTAGGTAGTGTCAATAACCAGACATAGAATGCCAATGGGAAAGCCACATCATATCTCTGACCAATCATAGAGTAGAATTGTTAGAGTCGTAGGCATATTTTGTCATTTTAAGATACGTACAAAAAAAAGATAAAAAATAAATAAAGTTAAATAATTTCAAAGTTTAAAAAAAATAGTCTGTTTTTATGGAAAAAATATTGAATTAGAATCATCAGTCCTCATCATTATGAGTATCCAAAACTGGACTTAAGTTTCACATTTGAACTAGAGAATTATATTTTCCATAATTTTCTTACAAGAAACTAGAGTTTACGTTGAAAAACCCTTATTAGCTCAGATTTTACGGAAATAGTTTTATTTTTCGATCCAAAAATAGACTTAAGTTTCATATTTGAACCAAGGAATTATATTTTCCATAATTTTCTTACAAAAAAGTAGAGTTTACTGGCAAAAACCCTTGTTAGCTCAGATTTTACAGAAATACTTTATTTTTCGATCCATAACTGGACTTAATTTTCACCTATGAGCCAATGAATTGTATTTTCCATAATTTTCTTACAAAAAAAAACTAGAGTTTACGGTCGAAAACCCTTTCAACTCAGATTTTATAGAAATACTTTTATTTTTCGATCCAAAAATAGACTTAAGTTTCAGATTTGAACCAAAGAATTGTATTTTCCATAATTTTCTTACAAAAAACTAGAGGACAAAAGATGTTAATTTTATTCGATGTATCTGACAAAAGATGTTGATAAATAAAATTAATTCACTCTAACACTTAGATTTTGTAAATTTCATTCGCATGTATCCGAGAAATGGATGTTGATATAGAATTTAATCAATCTGATACTTAGATTTTGTGAAATTGCTGTATTGACTGTCTAGGAAGCGACTTCAATCGATAAAGAATGTTAATAAAGAATTTGTTCAATTTTTTTCATAATTTCCTGAATTAAATTTCTGTATTGTGTATCCAAGAGGTGAATTCAAGAAAGAGTTAGTTACTTACTTACCTACTTAATTACTTACTTACCTACTTACTTACAAGTTTTTCATAATGACATAATAACATATCCAACAACGGATGTTGATAAAGAATTTATTCATTCTGATAGCTAGATTTTGTCAATATTATCCCATGTGTCTGACAATAGATGTATGCAAATTGCAAAAAACCCTTATTAGGTCAGATTTTATAGAAATAGTTTATTTTTCGATCCATAAATGGACTTAATTTTCACCAAAGAGCCAACGAATTGTATTTTCCATAATTTTCTTACAAAAAAAACTAGAGTTTACGGTCAAAATCCTTTTTTTAGCTCAGATTTTATAGGAATAGTTTTATTTTTCGATCCAAAAATAGACTAAAGTTTCAGATTTGAACCAGAGAATTGTATTTTCCATAATTTTCCTCCAAAAAAAAAACTAGAGTTTACGGCCAAAAACCCTTATTAGCTCAGATTCTACAGAAATAGTCTATTACCTAGCTCATAAAAGCCAGAAATAGTAAACTACCCACCTCAAATTGTAGGTTTCAGACAACACACCCCTATGAGACACTAATAAACCTAGCTCTGAAAAGCCAGAAATAGCAAACTACCCACCTCAAATTGTAGGTTTCAGATAACACACACCTATGAGACACTAAGAAACCTAGCTCTGAAAAGTCCAAATAGCACCCCAAACTATAGGTTTCAGACAACACACACATACTAAAGGCTATGAAACCTAGCGCATAAAAGCCAGAAATAGCACCCACCCCAAATAGCACCCACCCACCCACACCCCATAACTACCCACCCCAAATTGTAGATTTTAGACAACACACACCTATGAGAGACTAAGAAACCTAGCTCTGAAAAGCCAGAAATAGCAAACTACCCAACCCAAATTGTAGGTTTCAGACAACACACATCTATGAGAGACTATGAAAACTAGCTCTGAAAAGCTAAAAGAGCATCCCAAACTATAGGTTTCAGACAACAAACGCCTACAAAAGAAGAAATGTCTTCAAAGTCAAGGCTATAAGAAAGAAAGTTCTGGATATTTTTGTCAGTTTTTAGTTTACGCACTAATATGAATATCAGTAAGGATTCTATTTGAACTTTCTCCAAGTTGATCAAATTGATCCCTAAAGGGTTCATGATAAAAAAAAATAGTTTGGGACAAGAAAAAAAACTAAAATAATGTCATGAAATCATTTTCAACACTCAGAGCAGGGTGACGTTGGGATTGAATCATCGAGAAACAACGAATTTACCTTAAAAAAAATTGGCTCCAAGACGTTTCGTTCTTTTCTCTGGCTTGAAATTACATACAAATGAGCCAATCAGGTGTTACAATCATTTTTTTTTCTAAAAATTCGACAAAGCAACGACTGTTTGGCTAGTTTCATTTTGCATGATATTTCTAAAGCCAATTAAGATGAAGAAATGTCTTCAAAGTCATGCTTATAAGAAAAAAAGGTTCTGGATATTTTTTGTCAGTTTGTAGTTTACGCACTAATATCAATATCAGTAACGATTCTATTTGAACTTTCTCCGAGTTGATCAAATTGATCTCTAAAGGGTTCATGATAAAAAAAAATAGTGCATGCCGTGCTGAATGTGCTTTCAAAAACCCATCTGGTCGAAAACATGTTTGTTATCGTTAATGATTTCCAAAGATGTAAGAAAATTATGGAAAATACAATTCTCTGGTTCAAAAATGAAACTTTAGTCTATTTTCGGATCGAAAAATAAAACTATTTCTATAAAATATGAGCTAATAAGGGTTTTTGGCCGTAAACTCTAGTTTCTTGTAAGAAAATTATGGAAAATACAATGCAACCGAGTCTCTCAAACCCCTTAAAGCTCTTTTAACAGGTACAAGAACTACTTATTTAACAAAAAAATTTCGTTTTTAATGGGCACCAAGTAAAGAAAACCACACGGAATCAGGCAACCGAGTCTCTCAAACCCCGTAAAGCTCTTTTAAAAGATACAAGAACTAATTATTTAACACAAAAATTTTTTTTTTAATGTGCACCAAGAAAAGAAAAACCACACGAAATCAGGCAACAGAGTCTCTCAAACCCCGTAAACCTCTTTTAAAAGAAACAAGAACTACTTATTTAACGCAAAATTTCGTTTTTAATGGGCACCAAGTAAAAAAACCACACGGAATCAGGCAGCCGAGTCTCTCAAACCCCGTAAAGCTCTTTTAAAAGATACAAGAACTACTTATTTAACACAAAAATTTCGTTATTAATGGGCACCAGGTAAAGAAAACCCACATGGAATCAGGCAACAGAGTCTCTCAAACCCCGTAAAGCTCTTTTAAAAGTACAAGAACTACTTATTTAAGACAAAAATTTCGTTTTTAATGGACACCAAGTAAAGAAAAACCACACGGAATCAGGCAACCGAGTCTCTCAAACCCCGTAAAGCTCTTTTAAAAGATACAAGAACTACTTATTTAACACAAAAATTTCGTTATTAATGGGCATCAGGTAAAGAAAAACCACATGGAATCAGGCAACAGAGTCTCTCAAACCCCGTAAAGCTCTTTTAAAAGATACAAGAACTACTTATTTAACACAAAAATTTCGTTTTTAATGGGCACCAAGTAAAGAAAAACCACACGGAATCAGGCAACCGAGTCTCAAACCCCTTAAAGCTCATGCAAATAACATGGGAATTCCTATACACGCAAGCAAATAACATGGTCCTATAGCTGCAAGCAAATAACATGGGAATTCCTATACACGCAAGCAAATAACATGGGAATTCCTATACACGCAAGCAAATAACATGGTCCTATAGCTGCAAGCAAATAACATGGGAATTCCTATACACGCAAGCAAATAACATGGGAATTCCTATACAGGCAAGCAAATTACATTGTCCTATAGCTGCAAGCAAATAACATGGGAATTCCTATACACGCAAGCACATGGGAATTCCTATACACGCAAGCAAATAACATTGGAATTCCTATACACGCAAGCAAATAACATGGTCCTATAGCTGCAAGCAAATAACATGGGAATTCATATATACGCAAGCAAATAACATGGGAATTCCTATACACGCAAGCAAATAACATGGTCCTATAGCTGCAAGCAAATAACATGGGAATTCCTATACACGCAAGCAAATAATACGGAATCTCAAGGACGAATAAAAAACGGATGTTGACTCGAAAAACCAGTTTGCTTAAGTTATATAATTATGACCATACTCTCAAAACATGTTTGACCACATTATACTTTGCTAAATAACCAGTCTGGTAATCTGCCTTGGAACATAATTTACCCAAATAGCGTAGGAAGGAACGTAAAGGCCCAGAATGGCATGGGAAGGAACATAAACCCCCAGAAGTATAACCTAGATCTCTACTTTCATATACGGAATAATTTCTGTTCGTTTTAATTTTTAATGTCGCTCCTTACTTTCAGTTAAAAAAACTTGTTTTTTTTATTTAATGTAGATAAAGGGTCATAGATTTACAATGATAGACATTGTCGGCCAACCATATAAAGGTAAAAAAAAGGCAGGTCGTCCCCGAATGGGGCTGAAGGATGTCGTCAGGGAAGATGTAAGGTAAATGCGAACTTCTTAGGAGGTTGTGAAGAAGGAGGCTTTAAATAGAATGGGATTGTAGAGGAATTTGTGTAGCTGTGTTGGCCTCAGGTGGCTAGGTGCTGCAATGAGTTGTTAGTAGCAGTAGTAATTTGATGGGTACCTTTTAACTTAATAAAATGTTTTCATATTTGGAATCAGTGCCGTCGTATCGGGGATGGGGGGGGCAAGGGGGGATCAGTTGCCCCTCTGATAATTTGTAGAAAAATTATTATATATCCTATGCCCCTTAGCTCTCCGGATGAACACCCCTCTTGCCCTCCAATAAGATGCTGGTGCTAAGCCCCTGTTTGGAACCATTATAATTAGATTCTTTTGATACACATGTTGTTATCACCTTTAATGAACGCTCGTTACCAAGAACTTTTTTGAAACTGTATGCATGAATTTTTGTTTTTGTTTGAGCTATTTGCACAGCTTAGCTCGGAACTTTTATTCCTGCGGTGAATTTTCATATCCCCTATGTAGGACGTATTTTTGACTTTTCACAACTCTTTTTGAAACAAGTATTTTCAATTTTTTTTTTTTTTGTTAATCCTATACGAGCCAAATAGGAGCAAATGTAGCGCTGAAGGTATAGCAGTTTTCCCTCTGACCAATTTTGGTCCTTAAAAAACGCACAAGAACGTTTAGTTTGCGATTGAATTAGCCGTCCTCCAATTTTCTACCGCCACCCGTTTCATCTGATAAGACCAGGAATATAATAAGTATGTTTTATATATGAGAATTTATATACTTGTTTTATACGTTCATTTTATACACACACCGTTATTAAAATCCGTTTTTTAGAGTTTCAGTTACTATTGGATAAGGCCACTTCAATTAGAGCTCGTCGTCACGTTTTGCTTAAACGTGTATATTTGCATTGTTTGCTTTGTCTGGGCTATTTGTAGAGGTTGGGAGTCTCACCCCTGGGTAGGATTTATTGTATCCCCTGGGTATCATTTTTTTGTGGTTCATCCTTTCTTATTAAATTGTTAGGCCTATCTTGGATTTTTTACTCGATGCCATGTGGGTTTGGGCACGGGCAATGTGACACTGAAAGCGTGGTAGGCTTCCCAGCGATCAATTTTCGTTATTAAAAACGCACTGTGACTTTAAATTTGCTATCGAATTATCCCTCGCCAAAGTTTCTATCATCCATATGATATGACCAAGAAAAAAAAATTAAAAAGCTTAAAGCCAGGCTGGAACCAGAAAAATTATTATGTTTATATTTCTAAGGCTTTTCTTTGTCGTTCGGATATGCGCTTTCGGACTTTCCTCCCTTTTAGTATTTACGCTTTGTATTTCGCAAATTTGCGCAGCTTCATAACAACTGTCCAGCAAATTTTAGAATGAACAAGTTGCGAAATCTATTCCTATTGGCTACAATAGATATTACATCATAAATTTCTGTACAAAACTACTTGTCGTTCGCAAATTACATCATTCCAGAACTGTTTCTCTTGTAGTGAACTTCAGAGAATTTCATGTGCAAAAGAAACGCGTTTCGAGTCAGGTAAAAATTTATTGTCTGATTTAAGTAATATAAAAAATATATTAGTCCAAGTCTTAATATATGTCTAGTTCAATATAAAAAGAAAAAGTACTTTTTGGCAAATATTCAGCTTTCTAGGAATACTACTTAAAATTACTACCTTTAATTTTGGGATGTTTATTGGGATTTTGTTTTGGATATTTTATTCAAAGGAACTAGCCCGGGTTGTTCCATGGGAGTGAGTTGAGGAAATGGAGCATTTATCTGTTATCATTTACAATACATGGCAGTTTTTTCATTAACCTATCCATCTAAAACATATCGAAAATCAGCCTATGATTTAATGCACAAGGCCGTAGTCATGGTTTTTGTTCGGGGGAGGGGGGATATTTTTTCAGGGGGCTTACAAAAAACATTAACAAATGCATTAAAGATTTGTTTATACGCAAAAATTTTGGGGAAGGCGTTCAAACCCTTTAGCCCCCTCTTAGATAGCCTTTCTCTAAAAGCACTTAAGACGGGTGTGCCCATTTATCCTGAAATATCTTTCACGTTCACCAAGATTCCTGGGTTCTTGTAAAGATTTGACGGCAATTTTTAAGTTCACAATCCAAGTTGACTCGCAATTAAAAGCCCACGAGTCCTCGTTATAATAGGCCCGTTTTTTAGCACTAAGATCTTACATCTAAGATCTTACATCTTTCTGCAAAGATTATCGTTTTTTAACTCATCTTTGTTCTAAGATCTTACAGCTCACTGATGTTAGGAAAAATTGTGAAGACCGCCACTATTCTGCCATATAGAACAATGATAAGAGAACTTTGATGATCTGCTCATCATTGTTCTCAGACCGCTGATCAGAGCAGAATGACGAAAGACGTTTGCACAAAAACGACCAAAGATGTAAGATCTTTGTTTAAAGATTTCACTTTTAAGCGTTTTCTGACAAAAGATATAAGATCTGAGCAGATTGACGAGTGAAAAAACGGCCCTAATATACTCACTGGCAGATCCAGGAGGCGTGGGGGCGTACCCCCTAACGTAGTCTAAAGTATTGTAATCTACTTAATTAACGCAAGATTGCGTTAATTAAACTTGCCCCTAACGCAAGTTTATCGGATAACCTATTTTGCGCCACTCCCCTAAAAAAATCCTGGATCCGTCCCTGAATATACTAATCTGTTCTTGCAATTTGAATAGTCTTCTATGGCATTTTGTAAAATTTGAATATATTGTCTCTTAAAACTTAGCAAGTTTAATGACAGGTTTACATTTTGTTTCCAATATATTTGAATCGTTGTTTTTTTCTGAATTTTTTATTAATAAGAAAACCCAGCGTAAACAACTGGTCTTTACTAACAGTGAAAGATTTGTCAGTACGCATTTTTGTTGTTCTGCAATGTTTTTGACGATTCGCCTCCAGACCCCCCCCTATCCCTATTGGCCTCACATAACCCTAGGCTATTTAAACAGAAAATAGCATACTAATTGATGAAACTAATTCAAAACAGATAAAAATGGGAAAAGAAGGAAAAATGGCTCATTGATACTTGCTTCACGTTAGAAAGTAAGAATTCAATCATTTTCTTGGTGTTTTTATGTAGCCTATGGCTATATGAGGGGGCTGGGGGTGAATTACCATAAATGTGTACAAAACCATGAAAATGTTCACAAAATTACGAATCTAAACTGTATGTCTTGTTTTAACATGTCTCCCTCTGAAGAGTCGCTAATTTTTTTCTTCCAGCCCCTTATGTTTTTTACCCTTGCAATTAGCGGACTTGCGTAATTTCATAACATACGCATCCAGGAGATCAAATCATGAGAAACTACGTCACTTGATTCACAAAATAACCGCTCACGAATTGATCATTCGTAAACACTTTCTCTTGGCGTAAACTTCATAGAATTTCATGAACAAAAGAAAGCAGCTTCTAGTCAGGTTGAATTTAAGCATAATGTCATAAATCGCATAAGGTTTTATTCGGTTTGTAAGTTATTTCGGCACTTGGGCATTAAATGGGCCTGACACGGAAACCAGTCACGAAAAACCCGTTTTTGACGGATAATTCAAGACACCGCTATAAAGTAATGGAATGCATAGCGTGGTTTACATTGCGTATACGGTATTTAAACTGTTGTTTATTGGGGTTTGGGGGGGAGGTACCTAGGTTAGGTTAGGTTACGTATTTAATATATGCAATGCTTTACCCCCCACCTCCCTAATGTGCAAATATATAGCCCAAATTTGTTTATCAACTATTATATATTCATCCTATTTTATTTCATTAGCATTAACCAAACTTGACTTTTTAGAAAGGCCCATATAATGCTCAAGTACCGTTATTTCTAAGGCTGGACTTATATGTTTTTTTAAAGTTGTTTATTAGCCACCTATGAACTATTGTTTGGGAACCTTCACAAACGGGCTTGGACACTGATGCACCAAAAAATCTAAACGACTTGCAGTTTATGAATAAATTAGTTTACTTGGGACACCTAGGTTTTTTTTCTTAGGAGGGAGGGAGCCAAATCTGAAAGTAGCTCCAGGATGGGGAACAGTTAAAAAAAAGCTTTGCCTCAAAATATTCTCAATATTAAAACACACTTTGTATGGTATATCCTTGATTCTCTAATGGAAGGGACCAATGCACCCGTCTCCCCCATTCCTTTGGTAATGGCTATTAGAGAGCAGGCAATTCTTCTGCCGAAGCTATCATTTTCCATGGTAGTTTTCTCTTGCTCTAACACGGAAAAGTTTTTTTTTCGGTTTTGATTTTGAGTTGCGGAAACCCCGAAATTGTATTTTCTAAAAATCGTCCACTTGAAATAAATGTATGAGTTTATAAGAAGACATGTTATAAAGTACTCAGGATTTCCAAAAACAGATTCTTTTAAAATAGCTATGGCCTTTTCCGCCTCTCCAGGGTCTTGATTTTTAAATCTACAAGAAAATGAAAGCTTTATTTAAAATTAGATAGTTAAGAATAAGTTTGCATTGACACAACGAATATTCTTTAATCTTCTGGAGAGCATGGGCGTAGGCAGTATCTTGTCTAGGGGGCACCTGGTTCTGTGATGAAAGGGGGGGGGGAGCTGAAGTTCTATTGGCAGTTCACAAAGCCTCATGTCGCCAGCAAGTTCTATCTACGAAATCTTTATTCATCAGTAATCACCAAAAATCATAAATCATCAATTAGATTCGACATTGGATTAATCTTCTGGGATTACTATACTCTTTATTTTCTTGCAATACTTTAACGTAATAAACCCACTATCCTACTTCCAATTTACAGAAAACATAAACACCATAAAAGCGATTCGACACAAATCCCATTACGGTTAAATAACAGCTTCTTGTTCTAAGAATTCGATTCAAAAGTTTAAAGTCGGCCGATATTAAATATTAAAACTGATGTATCTATATCAATATTGAATATCGAAACGTAAATATCAATATCGGAATTGACATTTGGACATTTCAGTTTATTTCCAGCTTTTTTAACCATCTATCAGTGAACATCCTACAGAAAAATTTCAATGTGCGAAAAGTTTTCGTTAATATCAAGTGTAAATTTGAAGTTCTAGGTGGGGCAGCTGCCCCCTCCCCCTTCCCTACTTAGGTGCTGGTAGGGTTCATAGATCATAGGCTACTCCCAGTCTTTTCTTCTTCTTTTTTTCATTCCAAATATACTTAAAAGAAGGGATGGTTCGGATATTGAATTAAAAAAAATGATGTTCCCTATATTTCAGGAAATACAGTATCGAATCCAACTCCGACGGTGAACCTTTTTGGACAACTAATCACAACTCTTGACTCCCATCGCCCTGAAAAGCGATTGCTGGTATAATATTGTATAAACACAAATAAGGATATTCAAAATGGCTCCAAACACTGCAGTAAGATCTGAAGGAACTCCATTTTACGCCAAACTGCTAACAGCTGGCGCAGCTGGATGCATCGCAGACTTCGCAACATTCCCTTTCGATACTGCAAAAGTCCGTTTGCAGGTAAGATTTGAAAGATTTTTTTTTATCGGTAAACAAGATCATATTTAGCAAGAATTTCGATTTGTACATAAGTGCAACTGGTACATATGTAATCGTGTGGGATGGGGTAATTAACATAATAGTGATAGGGGACTGAAAAAAAAACTTGCTTATAAAGTTAAATAATATTTGGGAGCTTAGGCGCTAGCAGAAATGAAAAAATCCCCGGTCTTCGAAGCCTAATCGCGTCTTAGGAGCGAGCAAGTTTGGTAAAATTATTAGTAAAGGTAAATCATGTGACTGTAAAATGTGGAGCGAGTTCACTTTCCTACGGAAGGTTGGTAAGGCTTGGGAGTTTCATGCACTACTAAAAACCTATCACATGTCTAGGTGGCCATAGCTACCTGCCAGATAAGTTTCAATCTGATCTCAAAACTTTCATCTAAGTGTTACGAGAAGGAACGTACGTGTCTTAACTTGTTCCAATATCCAATTGACCCATGTTTTCCTCAAAACAAACAAAGGAAAAATTGTCGGTGGAAAGGAAACTCAAGGAATTATTTGATAAACTCCTTTGAAAAGGATTTCAAGGAATAATTTCATAAAACTGTCAGTGGACAGGAACTTTGAGAAGTATTTCCTTGTAGTTGTTTTTCCAAGTTTTCCAACTGAGATTCATTTTAACAGTCTTTCAGAGTAAACGGAAAGGAGTGAACATCGACAAGTGTAAAAACGGCAAACTACACGGAAAAATAAAAATTAAGAGGGGAAAACCAAGATCTTTGGGAAGGTGTAGGCCTGAAATCGTTTTCTTTCCTTGTATTTGCCAGGCTAAAGTAAAATCGATGTTAGAGCTTCAATGTTTTTTTTTTCTTTCAAAGAAAATATTGGTTCCAATTTCTCTAGCGGTTATACTGAATTTAGGTCAAAACCAGGGTAGGGGTCTAGTACACGTTACTGATTGTTTAAGTAACAACAATGGGTTTATTTAAAAAAAAAATATATACATCATCGATTCCCTGAAGCAATTCTTGTGCGGGAGAAAACCCCCCTAATAAATAAAAAAAAAAAAAAAAAAAAAAAAACGAACCTCCAAACAACACCCGACAAAATTATAATAATTATAATCATATTCAGCTGCAACTAAACCCTCCTCAAAAACAAAACTTAAGTGGCGTGGAATAATCCATTCAAAATATACACATCAAAACAATGGTTCTTTAGCGACTTACGAAAATCCTGCAAACCCCCATCATTCCTCAAATCCTCTGGCAAACTCTCCCAAACTAACGGAACAACATGGCGAATTGAAAACCTAGACCTAGACGTGACCATAGCTGGTCTTCGCACCAACTGAGAAGATCGTGTCAAATGATCGTGAGTAATAGACGCAAGACTAAACATTCCTGAAAAACATGATGGTAACTCCGAAGCTAAATATTTAAACATAAACAGAGCATTATAGAATACACATATTCCAGTTTAACAATTAAACTACACTAAACTAAATATTGGTATACTTTGCAGGTTCAGGGAGAAAATGTTGCACCTCGTGCAAAGCCTGTCCATACACCCTACAGAGTGTCCGTGATTTCTGCCGGTCTTGCTCCGCCAAAGACGGTTCAGGTGACTCCACGAGGTCCTGGGCCACGATACAGGGGAACTGTCGGCACAATTATGACCATTGCTAGAGAAGAAGGTCCTAAGTAAGTATTGTTTACCTAATTTATTAAAATAAGCTCAAAAAGGACTAAATAACTTAAATTATCTAAAAGTCAATATATTTTGAGGTGTGCCAAATCAAAAAAATATAGTGGGGGTGCGGGTAATTTTCTTCATTTAACATAAGTGTGTCAAAATCTAGGTGGGGGGGGGGCAATTTCCTTTGTTTCTGTTTTTTCTTCTGGAAATATAAGATAAAATCGAGGGGGAGAGGAAGAAATTTTTTTTTCTTTCTATAAATTACAGACTGAAGATTTGACTTCATGTGTTGTGCTTACTTCAGACATAATATTACTTGGTAGTTGTTATTAGATTTCCAACTTTTACCACAACGCATTTTGTATATTGAAACAAATTTTCTAGTGTCCAGTTTCAGAACATAACATTGGCTCTTAGTTTTAAATTCTTTGGGTTATTTTTAGTGTCTAAAAAATCACTTGACTATGTTATTTAGCTGTAGTATGGTGAAATGATTGTCCCTGAATTAGGGACCTACCCAGGGGGAGTCTAGTGGAAGCCACCCGAAAAATAATTTTTTTGGTTTCTTGGAATTTTCTATACTAATTAATTTTTGTTTCTCTCTTCAAGAAAAACCTGTGTACGTGGACGTTCCGGATTAATTTTTTCGGTATGTTCATCCCAAGCAAACGCTAGAAGTTTACGTAAACGAAACGGAATAAGCTTTGAATCTAGATTCCTTATAGTTCACAATCTGAAACCTTTGGTCATGTAAAAGAATTTCTATTAATAATTCTACTAGTTAATCTCTTTATTATTACAAACTAATTTATTATTAGAAACTTATATACGTTATACTAAGTATAGTGTAGTTACAAGACTAAGCCATTGAATTAAGGGAAAAAAATCGTAATAGGGTTAGTATGAGAATAAACTCTTCCATTAGACGTATGTATATAAGCTGATATTTAGGTTCGGATTGAGCTATATTTTTTTTTTCAGGAGTTTATACAATGGCTTAACAGCAGGGCTTCAACGTCAAGCGGCATTTGCATCAATTCGTATTGGCTGTTACGATACTATCAAAACTCTCTACCAATCTTCATTTCAAGGTAATTTACTTGATACCCTAGTTTAGGATTTTTGTTTCTTATACTTACAAGCTTGTTATATCTGAATTATTCACTACTGTACCTATATGCTAGTCAGGCCATTTTATTTTTTCTGATCAGATTCAGGATGCAGGAACCATTGATATATATATGCATAGACGAGCTTGTGGGTTTTAAAAATTAGTCTTATTGCGTTTTTGTTAAATAATACTCAAACTACAAAATTATGGGAATATAAAAAATTAAAAAGTGAAAGATTCTAGAATAGGTATCTTTTATGTTAGAATTTATCTAAATTTAGGATGTCTTAGGATAGCTTGCTCTGGAGTTTGCCATAGATGTTTTCCACATTTACAAAACGTTAACATGCAGGTTGGTTTACGAATAAGTTACTCTAATAAGATACCAAATACTTAATTTGATGATTGACTAGATGAAAATATTGAAACTATTATTCATTTTCAGTCTAGAGGAATATAGTTTTGAAACTTTCTTAAGATAATGGAAGGCTCTGCATGCTTTATTGGTAGAAATGTCATATATACATATAGGATACAAACTAATTTATTTGTTTATATAGATTCCATTTCAGTAATTAAACAAAAAATGGAGAATGCTAAATGTTTTATTCGGGTCACAAACTTGTGTGTATGTGACTAGTGAAAACCAGATAGGTTTCAGTAAATCATTTTGTCATCAATGATTTAATTATTGATTTCAGGTGATGCCAGCTCATCTGATGGAGCTAGCATTCCTATAAGAGTATGCGCTGGTATGTCTACTGGTGCATTGGCAGTATTGGTTGCTCAGCCAACGGAAGTAGTCAAAGTCCGCTTTCAGGCAGCGGCTCGAAGTGGAGGTGCCAAATATTCTTCTACGCTTGGTGCATACAAGTGTATTGCCAAGAATGAAGGATTCCAAGGACTTTGGAGAGGTAGGCTGCCATTATTACTATTCTTATTTGAAATAAAGGAAATTACTAAATTGGCGTCTTATATGCCTAAAGCTAAAAATTGGAACGTTTAGACCTAGAATTACTACAATTATAATCAGAGTAAAGACTAAAAAAACGCTTATCGCATGCTTGAAAGCCCCAAATAGTTCTAGATCTTATTGTTCAGATTTTTAAATAGAACTGCATGAGAATATTGCTGATCAATCACTTATCTTATTGGCAGTATTGTTTTTGTTTATGGCCCATTCACACCGCCCTGACAAAAAATGTTAGCCACAATTTTACTAACAATTTCTATCCACAATTGGATCGGACGTTGTTGCTAAAAATTATTAGTAGAATTATCTGATCCAAAAAATAGTTCGGAATTGTATATAAATTTTAAGCGCAGAGACTATATAAAAAATCCGCGGCCTCTTGTGTCGGCTCACCGTCACAGGAAAAGGGCTCGTTTGCAAGTTCTCTCAGAGGCCTAGCTATCATCGAGGTGCCGAAAATTTGGGCTTGAATGGTGAAGCTAGGCTGAAAAGACAATGAAATTTTACATCCCTTCTGTTGGCGAGATTGTCAATCAAAGCAGACGACGCTCTAAAGGACTCCCATGTCGAATTGCGACCAAATTGCTCAAGTAATAATTTCTCTTAAGGTAATTTTTAGCGGTTCCTGAACAGGTATGATGGAACACTGAGATCCGCCCTTTCTTGATCTTTAAAAACACCCTTTTAATCGAAAAAAAAACGAAATTCACACTTTCTGACGATGTTTCATTTAAAACTCAATATCTATCTCTAGAATACAACTTGCGGAGTTAAATAATTTTTCTAAGATTCCAGGGAAATTAAGGTTTCAGGAGTTTATAATGGACGAGATAGGGTGATCCTTTAAGGTGCCGCATCGACTTAAGGAAAACTGGATGACTTCAGCGTTTTATAGTTCTGTATTGAATTTGTGTATGGGTCAGGCAGCTTGATGCTGCGTTGAGTTTGTTCCTTTATAGTAGTTGAGTCCATACAATGCTGTTTCGAGCCTGTGAAACATTCCATAGTCCCATCTTTCAAGTTTTTATCCAGTAAATGTTTTCGTAAATTGTTCGTAAGAATTTTTTTTTTTTTTTTTAGCTGGCAATTTTTTTCTGCAAATTAAAGGAAAAACAGGTACCGATTGGGACAGCAAAACAGGCCTTTCATCTTTTAAAGATAAGACATTAATAGAAATAGTGTTAGTGAGTGCGTAGATTAATGTAAATTTATTTTTTTCTCGCTATATATCTCACACTTCAAAAGATATTTTTCACACTTTTAAAGGTATTTTTACATAAATTATTTTTCACTCTAGTTGTGCATTCTTGGTTTTGGTCACGATACATGACAAACACTTGAAATAAAATTTAAATATTTATAATACGAAAATTTTTTCATTTCTCAGGGATATCAAAAACAGCTTCCATACACTAATTCATTAATCGTAAGAAGCGATTTTCTTTGTTAGTCAACAGTCATTGACGGGAATTTTCATTCTTGAAAATCTCCCTAAATGAAATTTAAAGAAAATGAAATTTAAAGAACTTTTCCAAAAATTATTTCTGAAAGAAAAAATGAACTTTCCAAGTTCGCCAAATTCTCATCCCAAAATAACAGTTTTTCACTAAAATTCTTCGTAGTATTTAATCAATTCATAGTAAATCATCCCGCTGGACAACTTGCTTAAATTTAGGTATTTTCATTGATATAAATTGCTCATTTAGGTTTTATTAGAAGCCTTAGTGTACGGCAAGTATTTTCAGAGCCGGAGTTAGGTTGTCTCTCAGAGAGGGGAGGGCAAATCGAATAAGACTGCAGCCCCGTGCTGCACCATCAATGCTGTGAATATTACAATTTTTGCCCATAAATATAACAATTTTAGTTTGTTTTGCCACACGGGATGATTGCCCCCTTTTGGCCTTAAGACACAGATTTTAAACATTTGTTATTTTCAGGAACTTTCCCTAATGTCGCTCGCAATTCTATCGTCAGTGTTGCCGAAATTGTGTGCTACGATGTTTTCAAGGACTTAATAATTCGAAATCGAATCCTTGATAATGGTATACCGTGCCATTTTTCTGCAGCCGTGATGGCAGGATTTAGCGCCACTGTAGTCGCTTCGCCTGTTGACGTAGTCAAGACGAGATTTATGAATTCTACCGGAAAGTACAAAAATGCTATTGATTGTGCTGTGAAAACGGCGGTGAAGGAGGGACCAACTGCTTTTTATAAAGGGTAAGTGCTGTTTTTGCTGAATTTCCCTCTAAATGTCAGCAACCATCGGATAATAAACCCTTACTTTTCTGGCCATTCAATGTTTAATTGCTATTCTTTTCTTTTTTTAAGGTTTGTCTTCACTATAAAACATGCAATTTTGCGGCAAGGCTACAGCTGCATTTTGCACCAAAAGGATAGTATTTATACCATTGGACTTATTAGTTTCTTTTATCTATCTATTCACCAAGTCACAACTATGATATTATTTATTTTTACATAGAAAATGATCTATTTGAGTAAAAAATTAGTTCCCTTTTTCCGGTTTTCCCACTTCCCCTCTTTGTAACGTATTTGTCGAAAAAACGAAACAAATTTCAAAAATAAAACTATGTAGATGGGTAAAGCTGAATCTCAGCTATCGAATGATGGCAAATTGAAACATTAACATGATACTTCTTGACTGACTTAAACCTCTTGCTCGGCAGCGTCGACAGCGTAGAGGGAACCACACGCCAGCACCATCAGTCGTCTCCATAGTGACCTGTTTTGCGCCAGGGTAGGAGCTTCATTGGGGTCAATGCCCCACGCCGTGAGTCGCTCGTGGATTATACCTACCCATCTCATACGTGGTCTACCTCTGGGGCACTTCCAGCCGTTCGCAATTGGATCGAAGTCAAATATAACTCGGACAGGTGTTTCAGTGGGTAGGCGAAGTATATGACCGTACCAGCGCAACGGGCGGAACTCAAGCTGTTCGAACAGGGGTGGTAATTTAAAGGACAAGAGGATATCCATGTTCCGTACCCTGTCAAGCCACCTAAAGTGTTCAATTTTGTGGAGGTGTTTTGTCTGGACAGCATCTACCTTCATGATCTATGACTATGTTAAAGGTCAAGTCTCTGACGAGTACAACACGACACTTGCAACCGTACAACACGACACTTGCAACCGTACAACACGACACTTACAACCGTACAACACGACACTTAAAACCGTACAACACGACACTTAAAACCGTACAACACGACACTTGCAACCGAGGCAGAGTAGATGAGAGCTTTCGTTAACACGATACGCATTGGAAAAAAATAAAACAAAAAATCTTGCACTTGGCACATAAAACTTAAGCCAATTTAAACGAAACGTTTTATGTTTTATCGGTTCCTGGGCGTTTGCGCCCAAGAGGCTTCGGAATCAGTTGGAGGGGATCTGATGTTCTTACCGGAATGATGGGAGCTATTTGGTGGTTTATTTGAGTGATGGCCAATTTTCTCAACTTTACCATTTATCAAAGGAATGTTTTAAAACTTCACGATTTTCTTCAGATATCCAAAACTTGGATATCTGAAAAATCCCTGAGAAAGACCCTTCTATGAATTAAAAGCATTTGAGGGACTAAATTTGTTGTCTTGCATTTTAAGTTTCAACATTACCCAGCTTGTACTTAGAACGATAGACTATTACCTGTTTGAATCTAACAATTAAACAAAGGAATATTAAAGCTTTCTTCAGGTATCCAAAGGGGTACCTAAAAAAAAAACATTTTTTTTTTGCATTAAAAGCATTTGATGGGCTATTTGTTGTTTTGCATTTTAGGGGAAAAGTAATTACAAATAATTATTTGACATTGCAAGTTCTAGAACACTCACCATTACACAGCTTGTATTTATTGTATTTGTTAGAATCTAAGATCTTTAGGTATTTAGTTGGAAAATTAACATATTCGCAATTTTTGCAGGTTCATGCCAGCTTTTAGTCGTCTGGTTTCATGGAACATTTGCATGTGGATCACCTACGAACAAATTAAGAAGGCTGTTGATCAGTCTTTCCACTCCTGAAGAAACTAACTTTTTATATTACGTAACGATTTTCGTTTTTGTTTACCATTTGATTGTTACCTGATTTTTTATGCTTAATTGACAATTGAAAAAAAATCGAAAATTAAATATTCCTTATTAAATTGTTTTCTATATTTTACCTGCAATGTTACTCGATGGGTTGGCCTACAGCAGTTTCAGAGCTATATAAAAATTGAGACGACCAGAAAAGCAGTCGTGATTCACCAATCAAAAGATTATATGTTATGAATCAAAACCCCTATTAATAATACATGAAACTGAGAACAGAAGGGGTCTGAAGACTCACACTTCTCAACTATTAATCAAGTAAAAGTTTTGGTTGTTCCATCTCTACCTTCCTAAAGCCTCGCTGTTCTTCTCTTAAAACTTCAATGGGGGTAGGGGGAGGGTATCAAAAGGACTTTTGGGTTGCCATGATTGTTTCACCCATTATATTTTTGGATAATTACCATTTTCTTATGGAGTTTTTTTTTGTTGAACTATGCTTATTTTTTTTCATTAAAAAAATAACAAATTGCCTCCCTCCCTATTTTGATGAATACACTTGCCTCACTATATTTTCATGAATTGAGGCTAGTCAATTGCTAGTAGTAATTGCAACAGCAAATTACTCAACATTGGCACTGAAGAGGGAAGGGGTTTGGGCTCTCATCCCGGCCAATGTTGAAAAAAAAGGTAACAAAATAATTTCAATTTAATCTGCTAGTTCCTTGCACCTTTTTCCTAATTTTACCATTCACTGAAAGAAATCTGCTTATCTGCCCCCTTTTGAGAAGTTGCGTTAGGGGGTGTAGAATGTGACATTCTCCAAGGCCGATACGTTCTATATTTAACTTTTGTACTCTAGAGTAACTGTCCTACTCTCGTAATGTAATCAACAGTTACTTATTCTATCATATATTGATAGGAAGGTACTGTTAGGAGTTGAAAGTATTGCTAATAGTAAGGAATAATTACTGTGCAAAACATGGACAAAACGAACACATTAGAAACCATAGAAACGTTGCTAGACTTATTTGGCCCTAAAGTCCCCCCTGGCACAGAAAATTACCCACTAGAAAATGACTCACTAAAAAATTCGCACTGGGGAAAATACCCTCTTCGGGAAATTTCTCCCGGAAGTTTTCCCAGGTAATTCTCTCTCCCTCCCGTGGAAAATTATCCCCACATGCAAATTTGAGCACGGAACAGAAAGTGTGACAGTTAAAACATATTGAAAAGAAGGAATTTTGGAATATTCTACCAGAATTCTAAAACAGGCAGAATATGTGGGGTAGAACGTCTTATATTATTTATTTGTACATTTTAATTGGTGTGTCTGGAGGTTATTATCATAACTAGGCTATGTAAAGTATAATATTGGGGCTGGGGAGAGTATACCAACTCAGAAGGCAAACCTAATAGATATTTCGAAGTTTTTGAACAAAATAGAAATCTCATTTTGGTTTGAAATCAGGAGTCATAGGAGGGATGGATAGTAAAAAAGGAACCAAGAGGGAGGCTGAATGCCCTTCAGTAGCTTTCAGCCTTTAAAACGGACACAAGAACTCCGTTTTCAGTCGAATGATGTCGCTCCCAACTTTATACAATAGCTCTTCCGTTTGAAATCGGCGGGGAAGAAGTTTTGACACTGGTTCTTTTTTTTCAGCATTTTGAGGGGAAGCAATGTTTTTTGTTCGTTTTTATTCTTCTTCTACAATGGGTTCCTCCTAGCCCAACATTACATACAAGTTCAATGCTAATTGGAAAATGTGACACATTTAGAGAGAATTTCCAGGGGGAATTTTTCGGGTGGAATTTTCCAGGGGGAATAAGCTGCGTCCTAATAGAAACATACATTAAATATATGTTTTATGTATTAGGCTGCACAATTCGTTTATATGAAGTCCTCTTGGCTCAGGTGATTAAGGTTAGGAGATTTCAAACCAATCAGGAATAGGATTTTCGGCCAACTGCCGGATCTCTTAGCACCCTCTTTTTCGAAACAAAATGTATTTCCCTTGGCAAAGGCAATGCTCTTTGAAAGTTTGAAGCCGATCAGAAGATAGTTTTTTTTTTTTTTTTTACCAATTTGAAGAACATATACCAGACTAATATTTTTGTTATACACAGGGGCAGCTTGGACAGGCGCTTACGGTTTTAAGTTTCAAACCAAGAAAAAAACATTTTTAGGGCACATTTTATGCGAACAAAGGTTTTTTTCCCAATTTTTTTTTTTATTTAAATTGGGGTCCACTTGATTCAAGGACTTTCAGATATAACCCAAACTAATGGAAAACCCATGTTTCTAATGCCAGTTTGGAGGTCCTTGCCCCCAGCCTTTTTTTATATGCATGAGGGTTCCCTTGGCTCAGAAGTTTATGTGTGTAAACATCAAACCATTTAGAGGGAAACGTTTTATGGGTTGTTTTTTCTTTTTTTTTTGCGGAGGCAATTTCTTTTTCTTGCTCATTTGGGTCTTTTTGACCCGAGAAATTGAAATAAAAGTTTTGAGCCAATTAAAAAACGTGTACGGCGCATTTCTAGGGGGGGGGGTACAATTGAATTGATGTTTTTTGCATCAGACTCCTAAGATCAGAGGTTCACGGGGAAAATTTCGAACTGCTTAGAGACACTAGGTTTTTTGGCCCATTTCTGGGCTGTCCATTTCTGTCCCCTCCAAGAAGAATTCTCCCCTTTGATCTGGCAACTATTCTTGAAAGTTTCAAGCTAGGCATAAATGACAACCTTTGGATCATTTTCTGATCCAATTTTTGGGGGCCTGTACCCCTGCCAAAAGAATATTTTTGGCTCCTTTGGGCCCTATTTTGAAGAGAACCAAGCATTTTGCATACCCCAGAAACCAAGTATCGTGTGCATTGGGGTTTCCATCGCCAAAGGACCTAATAATACAAGTTTCAAACTGATCGAAAAAGATCTGGCCTCTTGGGATTAAATTGTGGGAGGCTCACGCCCTCAAAATGAAATGTATCTTAATACATTGAGCCCATAGACCGGGAAATCACAGTTTAAATTGGAACCCGCCCATAAAAAATTTATTGGTCCCTTCTGTCCTTTTATCAGGTCCCGTTTCTATGGGAACTATATTTGTTTCATGTGACGTCTCAATTTAGGTCACCTTTGCGAAAAGACAAGGGTATAAGTCTCAAAATGATCGGACGAAAATGTCTTGGTTCTTTTTCAGGCCCCATTTTTTGGTTCCTCTCAAACAATTCTTTGGCGAATTAGCTTCCTCTCAGGTCAAGGCTTAAAGGCTGTAATTTCTAAAATAAATGGGACAAAACTTTTTGGCCCGTTTCCGGCTATAACTATCTATAAAGAGGACTAGGTCTTTCTATTTTCGATTGAGCTCTCCTCCAAGATTGCATAAACTGCTTTGAAAATATTCAAACATGACTTGGTTAGTTTTCTGAATCTGGCATTACATTCTGTTGAAAATTGGTCTAGGTTAGATCAACTAAATTCATTTTGAGAATCAGTTTTAAACTATAGACTAACTAAATAAATTTTGGTGAAAAAGCTTTAAACTTCCAAAATACTTTACCCCCAGTTCCCTAATATCCCAACCATTTTGCCACGTGTCACTTGTTTTTACTGTGTACCCATAAACTGAATAAATGACAAAATCAATAAACAGAAAAACACAAGAAATTTATAATTTGGGCTGTATGTTTCCACACGCATGAGGGAAGGATAAAGTATAGAAGTGCCTTAAAAATGTGGTAAATTTTTTTTGGTATATTATAAAGTAAGAATTATTTTCTTGACATATCTCCTTCTCAATAGCTCCAATTCTTGGCTAATACCATTGGTTCTTGCTGCAACATAATGTCAATTCAGAAAAAAAGAAAATATGAATATAGCCTTATGCATTACTTGTCTTATTAATGGATTTCCAGGGAAGTGACGATTATATTTTGAAACAATGCAGAATCAGGGATTAAATAAAGGTCTTATTATTTATAAGACATAAATTAGATACAAATTAAAGAAATGTACCATTTTATTCCCAACTTAATTTTCTTTTCAACCATAATAGGCCTAATCACTGCCATTGCTAGCCTGCAAAATTTAGGTTTAATATTTCTTAGGGGCGGTGGGAGGTTGAGAAGGGGGCGGTTGCCCCCTCCTCAGTACCTCACTTCATGCTAAAGATGTTTTGTGCTTTAAAAAAAAAACTTCGTATTATAATTAAACCGGCCTTGTATTTCAGGAGTTGTTCTTAAGGAATCGGGACAAAAAGTCGAATTTTAGCGTAAAGAACGAGGTATTGAGAAGGGGAAAATCACCTTAATATACGAAATAATTTCTGTTCGTTCAAGTTTTAATGTTGCTCCTTATTGTCATTTGAAAAAACTCGTTTTTATATCTTGGAGAATAGCCCCTGGACGATTCCGTTCTCGCTGTAAACCAGGGTGATTATTCGCAGTTGAAAAAAATTCAGAAGAGTTTCGGAAAAGTTTGTTAGATATATTCCAGATAAATTGCATACGGATTGTTTTGGGTACCCGGCTGACTGACCGTCAGCCCGGCTGCCTGACGAGAGAAAAATTGAGATGGCTAGAGCACGTTCTGTGGATGAAGAATGACAGATTACCGAAGACTGTCCTTTTTGGCCAACCGTCTAGAGCTAAACGGAAAGCAGGTTGTCCGTGGTTGCTGTGAGAGATGTCAAGAAAGATTTAAGGGAAATGGGAATCTCCCGGGATATTGTAGAGGCTTTGAATAGATTAGGATGGAAGAGAAATATGCGTAGCTGTGTTGGCCCCAGGCGGCTTGGTGCTGCGGTAAGTTGTTAGTAGTAGCAGTAGAGTAGCTAATATCCTCTAAGGAATTTATCGTGGACGTTTTCAGATCATTTCGGAAGTCCCTCTACTTGGAAAAAATTCCTGGAAACACCACCACCCCCAGTGTCTAATTTTATATCAAAATTCAGGTCATAACTTCGTTTTTTCCGAAAAAAAATAGAGAATAACCGGATCTTGAACTGGTAACCTCTTGAGTTCCAGGCCGACACTACGACAAAGCTTACAACCTTTTCCCCATGGGTTGTGAGGGGGGGGGGGTCATGTTATCCCCAAAGGCATATGGGATCAAACAACTATTCTGAACAAAATGGCTATCTCAAAATTTTGATCAGACGACTTCGGAGGAAGGGGGCCGGAAGGAGCGGTCTAACTGCCCTCCATCCTCTGTAGTGACTTAAAAGAGCTCTAGAACTTAAAATTTTTGTTCAAATGAGCCATCCGCCAATCTTTTAGGACAAATGATTTGATACGATCACCCCTGGGGGAAAAAAACAAAAAATTAACACACATCGTGATTCACAAAATACAAGATTCCACATTTTTGTTGAAACCCCCTGTACTAGGGTTCTTTGAAACGCTAAATCTTTTTGTGTGCTTTTCGTTAAGAATCCTTGACTCCTAGGGGGTGTTTCCCCCCTTTTTCGAAAATAAGGAAAATTTTTCAGACTCGTATTTTTTTATGGGTAACACTAAACTTAATGAATCTTATATATTTAAAATTAGCACAATAAGCCAATTCTTTTGATGTATCTATTGATAGGAAAATTCTGTTTTTTAGAGACTGAGCCGCATCGCTCCGTAGTCCTTACTACAGTTCGTTACCTTTGATAACTGAATAACTGATCTTCGAATGGGGCTGGGCGTCTAATCCTGTAAAGAAAGAGATTCAAAAGAAATTTAAAAATAACCCCTCAACATCTGGAAGGTGTTTAGATTGCTCTCCCCTGCGATAGTTTTCACTTTTCTTGGGTGACAAGGGTTAAAGATGGGTATTCCGATTTAGAAGTTCGGGAGGGTTCATTGGTGAATCCGTTAACTGTTCGTCAATTGATCCTAGGCAAAATCAGTACAATTTGTGTGTCATTTGGATGGACCCCCTATTTTCTCACTTTTCAATACCTGGTTGTATGAATTAATAATGACCAGTGATGATGCTGAGGGATGATGGACAATTGCGAACCAAAAATAATCGACAGGGCAGAGGTGAACTATGGAACATGGTCAAAGAATTATAGAATTAAGCCGTAAAATCAATCGCAAAACTAGATATAGTTCTCACCGTCCCCTGCTCAAAAAAATTTGCTAATTTGTATGTCATAAATAAGGTTTTCTGATGGAAGTAAAGAGCAAAAGTTCAAACTAACAAAAATTACTCTGTATATTCAGGGTGGTGGCCGCTTGCCTTTGATCCTACCTATCTATATGGCCTTGTATCTTAAAGGGGCTGCCACCTTCCTATAACCCCTGCTCTTTGCAGTAAAACTTGGCCGGTATTTATTAAAAGATAAAAAGGCTCTGGCATTATATTATTATTATTATTATTTAAAAAAAAGTAAACCGCGGCTGGTAATTTATCAATGTTGCATTTTACGATCCGCCTTTTGGATACAAATTGCTGACTAGTGCATTAGTAACTGTTCCTTTGCAATCCCTTTTTGAAATATTTAAATAAAAAATTCTATTTTTAGACAGAACAGGCACCAATTAAATCTCATCATGACTTGAATGGGAATATTTCTCATTTTTCAATTTATATAAGTTGTTTAACATGTTCTTGTTTCCCGGGGGGTACTGCCCCCTGCTGGTGTCCATCGGGAAATCCTTATAAAAAAAATGATTTGTTCGACGATTTCGCCTTGAAAACTGTTGAATTGATAACCCCAAGATTAGCTTTTGATTTTCAGACTCCATCTTCTACCAATTATTTGCAATGGTGTATTTTTTCAAGGGTAACTGTCGTTTTCGAAGAACCGTTTGACGAATATCAAATACGAATGTAAAAATAGGGGTTGAGGGAAAGACTAGTAAACCTTATTTACGCTTGAAAGCAAACTGAAAGTAGACTGAAAGGAAAGACCCACCCTTGTCGATAGAGCGTGAAACTCTACTAAAACAGAGCTTTGATTACAATATACCGAACAACAAAATTCATTGTCCATGCTAATTCTAAGTAGAAGCGTCACTAGCCAAAATGTTACGGGGGAGTATTATATTGACTGACAATATTGACTGATTTGGGCGATATTGCTATTATAATTTATTTCGTCTTTTGATGGTTATCTTCTTACATTGATTTTAAGTCTTTTCTTTTACATCAGCCCATTTACCTAATAAAACATAAATTGAGCTAGTAATATTGGTGCTTCATGACACTATTTTACCAAATCAATTTTTTTACCGACTGACTTAAAACATTGCAGAGGATTCCCCCTTCCTCCATACGTGAAGCCCCCGATTCTAAGTATGCAAAATATATTGAATGCAAATTATCTCATTAAAAGCTTTTATCAGATGAAAATCTAGATTTTTTTTTTAATAGGAGTTAACCCCCCACCCAAATAGGGATTGTGAGCTTCATCAAAATTGTGCAATACAATTCAACATGTATAGGAGCCCT
The DNA here is from genome assembly GCF_049724085.1 of Artemia sp. Qi Xiang Cuo. NCBI lineage: Eukaryota > Metazoa > Arthropoda > Branchiopoda > Anostraca > Artemiidae > Artemia > Artemia sp. Qi Xiang Cuo. The sequence goes on along the minus strand of NC_142803.1, from coordinate 34,839,670 downwards.
AAAGTCACAAACAACGAAATACGAAAATTTCTAACTTTTCTTGCCATACGGATTTAACTTCTCATCTTCCTTCATTAGGAGAAATATCTTTATGCTTCTTCTTTTTTCCTAGTTTCTAATTATAAAGTTTATCTTTCTTTCAGAGTAAAAGAAAAGGCCTTTCTTTTACCCAGTACCTTTCCTATACCCAGTTCCTTTCTTATACCTAAAGCCTTCCCTATGCCCAAGGTCTTTCCTAGGCCTTCTCTATACCCAAGACCTTCCCTATAATGGGGATAGAGAAGTGTCAAACTGAAAAGGGTTTATCACCCTTAACTTGTGTTTGAAAAAAATTGTTTTCTTTCTTTGTTTACAAATTATACAAAACTAAGCCAAACCTGAACCAAACCAAGATAATTCATTTCATAATACACTACACCCATAGTTTTGGCCCCTGTTGGGACCAAGTTACTTTGCAATTGCCCCTTTTGCCCTATCGTTTACTGTTGGCCAACCGTGTAGAGCTAAACGGAAAGCAGGCCGTCCACAGTTGGGGTAGGGGAATGTCATAAAGATCTGAAGGAAATTGGAACTTCCTGGGAGGGTGTAAAGAGGGAGGTTTTGAATAGATTGGATGGAGGATGAGCTTGCGTAGCTGTGTTGGCCTTATTCGGCGTGGTGCTGCGGTGAGATGTTAGTAGTAGTAGTAGTAGTGGTACTTGTATGATATAGCACCGACCAAGGCCGTATCTTCTGGTGTATCTTCAAGGCCGTATCACCGACCATTAGTTTGCTTCTGGTGGTTGATTTATTTATTTGTTTGATTTAAATAAAAAACCCTTATCAGTTATCAGTTATCCAGAGGGGGGGGTTAGGGGGTTTGAACCCCCTAACACATAAACTAATGTTGTGTGCGTTTTTGAGGTTTTTTTGTACCCCCCCCCCCAAAAAAAAAAAACATTGAGTAAAACCCCCTCCGAAAAAAATCCTGGGTCCGACCTTGGCACCGACCACTTGTTGTTCATCCTGTGATGCAATGTAGAACCGTTTTTTTTCGTTAAGTTTCTTTCATCTTAGCGTGAGACAAGACAATGAGAAGTGACAGAACAGATGGGAAGTATATAGTTTAGGGGTACTTGGGCACTATATGGGCCTTTACAAGGAAACCAGTCACGAAAAATCCGTTTTTGACGGGCTAACCACTATAGAGTAATAAATTATAGCGTGGTTTTCATTACGTATACGATATTTAAACTGTAGGTTTTTGGGGTTTAGGGGAGGGAGGTACCTAGGTTAGGTTAGATTACGTATTTAATATATACTATGCTTTAAGCCAAACAATTCTTACTTCATAGTATGCAGAACAATTGTACATAACACATTAGGTATGCAGACCCACTATACTTTACCCAGCCCCCCCACCCCCTAATATGCAAATATATAGCCCAAATCTGATTCTAGAGTATTATATTTTTATCATACTTTAGTATATTTCATTAGGATTGAGCTTCAGAAACAGGTTCTACTTAGGTGAAGAGTATTAGGTCGGCGCTATATCATACAAGTACCGTAGTAGTAGTCTACTTTTGGTATCCAAATCTGTAAAGTTTGGAAGTAGGCCTAAGCTAAAAAGAAATGAATAACAAAAAGTGAAACAACGCTACACTAACATTTGAATTGGTCTATTCTTGGTAACAACGTCTTTATCTTTGTGACATACTGTACTTATTAATGATTGACCTACTTCCCCGAATTCACAAAGGAACATGCTCATCAACTAATTTTTGCAGATATTTCTTGACGTTTAACGATTTATTGGGAAAAAGTAAATTACATTCCTTCCTAAGTCTCCCTCATCTCCCCCATTTAGATTTCCTATAAAATGGTGCACTTAGCAACATGAAGCAAATATCCCAACACCACTGGCCAACTTTCTAAGCCTCACCAATTTCGCAATCACAAAGGCCTAAAAATCTAGCTTTCATTGGCAAAAATATCGTGACGTCAGTATTGCAGACCAATATATTAAGCAGTTCCTAGACATTGCGAACAATCAACAACATAATTTTCTACCGTGAACAACTGAAAATTTAATGTACGGAAGGAAGCAACTCCTTGTCAGGTAATTTCATCGTTTCCCTGTTTTAAGTTAATTTTAACAAATATGTAATTCCAAATATATTATAAATGGAGTCTTTAGCCTGATTAAATAAAAAAAAAGTTTTTGTAAATGAAAGTAAGGAGCGACATTAAAACTTAAAACGAACAGAAATTATTCCGTATATGAAAGGGGCTGTCCTCTCCTCAACGCCTCGCTCTTTACACTTTTTATTTAATTTTTGAACATTTTTTAATTAATGCAGGTTTTGATTTTCGCTCAGCATACATGAATAATTAAAACAAAATTTGCTTAATAATTTTACTTTTATGTGGTTAAATGGCTTTCTCGAAAGTTGTTTAATTTTATTTACGAACGTTTTTATTAGTAATAAATATACGTAACTTACGAATTAACTTACGAAACGAAGTTCTATATTCATATATTTTTAAAACGTATATTAGGGGGTTTGCTTCCTAGCCAATACCTCGCTCTACGCTAAAGTTCGAATTTTGTTCCAATTCTTTAAAAATGATTCTTAATCACAAAGGCCGTTAATTAGAATAAATAGCTCTTATGAAAGTACTAAAAAGCTTTGGCCTAAAGAGCGAGGTATTGACTAGGGGGCGAACCCAATCATGTACGGAATAATTTCTGTTTGTTTAAGTTTTGATGTTGCTTCTTACTTTCAGTTGAAAAACTTGTTTTTTTTTATTTAATTTCTGGTCGTTTTTTTCAATAATGCTGGGAAATCAGGCGCCCCCTTCAAAGCAATGTCCCTTCCCCCATGAAAACTTCCTCCATTGAAAGATCCTCCTACATAACCCCCGACCCCCCCCCACTACAAGAAAAATTCCCCCTTAAAACGTCTGTATTTTTCCCAATAACCAAATACTATATGTAAACATTGGGTAAAGTTCATAACTTTCAGCCCTCCCCTCGGGGACTTTGGGGGATTAAGTCATCCTAAAAGACATAGTTATTATATTTTCAACCATGCTGAACAAAATGACCCGATCTCAACATTTTGATCGAGTGACTTTGGGGAAAAAATTATCGTGGGAGGGGGCCTAGTTGCCCTCCATTTTTTATGGTCACTTAGAAAGGGCACTAGAACTATTAATTTCCATTCGAATGAGCCCTCCCACGATATTCTAGGACCACTTGGTCGATACGATCACCCCTGGGGACAAACAAAAAACAAAAAATCAAACACGCATCTTTCTTCTTTCTTCTTTTTTCGTGATCTTTCTTCTGGCATAAAATACAAAATTCCACATTGTTGCAGATAGGAGCTTGAAACCTCTACAGTAGGGTGAAAATCACATCTGATGGTGTGATTTTCATTAAGGTTCTATAACTTTTAGGGGGTGTTTCCCCCTTTTTTCGAAAATCAAGCAAATTTTGTCAGGCGCGTAACTTTTAATGGGTAGGACTAAACTTGATCAAACTTATATATTTGAAATCAGCATTAAAATCTAATCCTTTCGATGTATCTACTGGTATCAAAATTCCGTTTTTTAGACTTTCGGCTACTATTGAGCCGGGTCGCTCCTTGCTTACAGTTCGTTACCACGAACTGTGTGATATCTGGTAAAAAAAAGTGTAACTTGCAAAGTCCTACTTGTTTCTCCTATCAAACAGTTCGTGGTAACGAAGTGTAAGGAGCGACCCGGCTCAATAGTAACCGAAGCTCTAAAACATTTTTGATACTAATAGATATATCAAAAGAATCAGCTTTTTACGCTGATTTCAAATATATAAATTTCATTAATTTTATCTTACCCATCAAAGGTTACGAGAAAATTTCCCTGATTTTCGGGAAAAGGGGAAAACAGCCCCAAAAAGTCGAAGTGATCTCAGTGAAAATCACACCATTAGATTCAGTGCATCAGAGAACCCTACTGTATGGGTTTCAAGCTCCTATCTGGAAAAATGTGGAATTCTGTATGTTTTGCCAGAAGAAAGGTCACGAATGCGTGTTCATTTTTTTTTTTTTTTTTTCCGCGGGGGTGATCGTATCGAACCAGTGATCCTGGAATATCCGGAGAGGGCTCATTCGAACGGAAATTAAAAGTCTCAGTGCCATTTTTAAGTGATCAAAAAAATTTGGAGGGCCACTAGGACCCGTCCACCGCCCCTTTTTATTCCCAAAATCGTCCGATCAAAAGTTTCATAGCCATTTTGTTCATCAGAGTTGAAAGGGTCAATAACTATGCCTTTGGGTGTAACATGACCCCCACAGCCCCAGTTTTCCCATTGTTTGTGCATAGTATATGTTACTGGGATGCAGGCACACATTTCCGTGTGTGAGGGGGCACATTTTTTGCTGGGGGTTTTTCCACGGGGGGATTTTCCATGGGAGGGAAGTTTCCAGGGAGTGAACTTGTCAGGGGAAATTATACGCTGAGGAAATTTGCCAGAAGTCTTATACAAATTTTTTTTTATGTGTCTTGCTTTCTCTTTTCTGTCTCAATTTTAGGCGCAGAGTGGTTAAGAGTAATTGTCCGGGGTAAATTTTCACCTCTAATGTTTAATTTATTTTCTGTACCCCTCCTCTCCCACCCTGTTAGTTAAAATCAGTAACCAGAATTTATTTAATTATTTTACATTTATAAAGACCAACCTGCAAAATATGGCAGATTAAATCTTTTACTATGTGTTAAATCTAATTCTATGTTGTTTTGTTTTTCATTTCAGAAAATACAGTATTTGCTCAAACACAGACGGCGAACCCTTTTGGCTAACCCACCCGGTATCTTGACTGCCTCTTCATTTGTCGACCTGAAAAGCGATTCACTGCCATAACATCATCACAATATCACCCATAGAATCAACATGGCCCCAAATATTGCAATGAAAAAAGAAGAAATTCCATTCTACGCGAAACTACTAACAGCTGGCACAGCTGGATGTATTGCAGATTTTGCAACGTTTCCCTTTGATACAGCTAAAGTCCGATTACAAGTAGGTTTTCAGAACCATCACATGTCTAAATTATTCAAAATGATATTGTAAATTTCAGCACTTCCATGTGCTAATTCCAACTAAATATCCAATTAAGAAACCAACCAAAAGGTTTTGTCAAGATGGGATTCTCATCATTCTACAAGGAGGGTCGGATTAAGACATTGCACGGCGCCAAGGCCATTCGAACTTTAGGACCACCTTAAGAAGAGTATACTTTATCGTAATATCAAAGTAAGCATGTAAGGGACACAAATTAAGATTCCTTATCCAAAATGTAGTACTAGATTGGGGATTCTCTCGTCAGGTTGTTATATAGAGGCTAGGATTAGCCCTCTTTTTTAACTACATTTTCAAACTGACTACACTGTATATTATAATTCACTATACTGAAAATTTTCCAGGGGGGCCAAACGCCAAAATATCAGTTATGGTTGGGTGACAGGGAATATATTTCAGGAATTTTTTTTCGTAGGATTGTTTATTTTTAAATACTTTTAGGAAAAACTCAAATAAAAAGAGCAATTAAGTTGCATGCAAAATGAAACAAAATACAAGTAAATTTTAAACGACAAGAATTCCTGGCAAAGGGATCAATTTATTTAACCAATAATATTAAATTATTTTGTATGTAATCTTAAACGAAAATCAAACCCAAACCGAAATTACAGAAATTTTTTGGTTCCGTAGATTATAACAAATGTAGACTTGTCTTTATGCAATTTTCTACGCCTTAGAATAGTTTACAGAAGGAGTAGAGATGGCCAAAAATGATTTTCCCTGCATAGATACCACGTTTTGATTTTGTAACGGCCATGTAAAGTGTACCTCTTTCATAACAGGACAATTCTCCCTCCCTCGAACTTAAATCCCTTATATATTCAGACATTAAAAAAAATAGAATAGCGAAAGAAAAATTTTTTTAACTTACTATCCAGTTGCCAAATTAACCCTCTTTCTTGTTAGTGTCCTATTCAACTAAATAAAATGAACAGGTTCAAAAAAAATTTCAAGTCACAAGAGAATCTTATCAAATAGTTTGTGAAAAAGTAAGTGACTTGGACGAGAACTAAAATGCCAAATTCACCAAAACTAAAAATGGAATTCTCATGACAGTTGCTACACCGGCAGTATTGGCTTTTTACGCTGCCTCTAAAGTATATAAAATTCTTCCAATTTCTTGTTACCCACCCAACACCAAAAACCTGATAAAATGTGCACGATTTTTGAAAAAAAGGGTAAACACCACCAAAAAGCAAACGATTTTGTTTAAGATCCATTTAGTAGATACATCATGTCAGAGAGCCCTAGCATAGAGCTTTAAAGTACCGGCTTTCAAAATGGGTAATTTCACATTTTTTTTTTTCAGAAGAAACATCGTCGATGCATGTTTATTTTTTTTTTATCACAGGGGTGATTGTTTTATACCGAAGGTCCAAGAAAATTGGGGGGGAGCTTATTCAAACGTGAATTTAAAGCTCTTTTTTAAGTGACCATACAGACATGGCCAGGGGAAAGTCTTGTTTTTTTTGTATTTTAAGACATCAAATTCCGACTTTACCCTGACGAGGACAATTTTGCAATCAATTTAGAATTCTGAGAAGCTAATTGATTTAAACTATCAATAATATATATTTTAGGCTTCCCAGTTGCAAAAGAAGTAATGCCATACGGTGGCAGTACTGGATTCAACCAGCTGATTCACTTTATTTGTAATGAAAATATGCTACGTTTTGGTCATCTGTAATTGCATATCAACTATAATGAGGGGGTGACTCATTCTTTAGGTGGGAGTAGGATAGATTCTTAAAAAAAGTATATTTTAATGGACATAAAAGTATATTTTAATGAACTGCTTACTCTTCATGAGGCTTCAGATAAATGTTGAAAGAAGTAGGGGGAGTATTAATTAATTAAATTGTTTCTCTGTTCAGATAAAATGTTACATTCCCATGTCTACCAGCACAAAGGTGGAAAATGCAAGGCAGGTCATCATCAGCCCCGCCAGGAAATTTCTTTTGGATGGCAAATACTGCTAGGAACTTGGTTTTCAGCAATTTTAAATGGTGTTATTTTCTTTTCTATTTATATGAAGTACTTTAATGTGTTCTAACAAATGTATGTAATGTATTTATCGATAAAAATCCTGTTGTAGAGGTTGTGATGGATTCAGTTATGTAGAAGATCAAAGGTCTCGTAGAATTTCAATCCATGCAAACAATAATACTCCTTTTTCATCCAACCAAAATTCTTTAGTAATAATATTAACAAGGAATTTTTACCAGAATTACTATTTATCGCTAATTTTTTAAGTACATTCAAATTTTATCCAAAAATTAATATTGCAAATTTAAACGTATTGCGGTATTAATCAACGTACAATTATTGATTTGCACATTAAAAAAAATTAACCAGGGATTTAAGGGACCAGTACCTCAAATCATATCCTGATTAGGCCTGGGTATGATTTGGAGAACAATCAAAAATTGAATAAAAAAAGAGAACTCTTCATGAGAAAGCAAGGAACAAATGTGAAACCTATATGACCATATCACTCTTTATATGAAGGGGGCTGGTTCCTCCTCATCTCCTTATTCTTTACTGTGAAGTTTGGCTTTTTCAAATTTTTAAAGAAATTTTGCAATTGGAAAAATAAGATTTTTCAAAGCACTAAGAAAGTTTTATTTAACGAGCAAGGCATTGAAAAGAAGTTTTTTTTCAAGTTTTAAACTTGTTCCTTACTTGAGTTGAAAAACCTTTTTTATTTGTTTAATTATATTTCATGAAACTGTAAAGTTTTATGAATACAGTACTTTTGGTAAAGCAGAATAAGCGATCAAAATTTCAATGATCTCTGTTTGGAGTTTGAGAGGTAATCAAACAGTTCGTGGAAACGATCTGTAAGTAAGGAGCGACCCGGCTCAATAGTAACCGAAACTCTAAAAAACGGATTTTTATACCAATAGATGTAACAAAAGAATTGGCGTGTTATGCCGATTCCAAATATACAAGTTTCATTAAGTTTAGTTTTACTCATCCAAAGCTACGAGCCTGAGAAAATTTGTCTTGATTTTCGAAAAAAGGGAGAAAGGCCCCCTAGAAGTCATAGAATTCTAAGGAAAATCACACTATCGGATTCAGCTTATCAGAGAACCCTGCTGTAAGGGTTTTAAGCTCAAAATGTGGAATTTTGCATTTTTTTTGCCAGAAGAAAGATCACGGATGCGTGTTTATTTGTTTCTTTGCTTTTTTGTTGTTTTTTTTTCAATGGGTGATCGCATCAATTCAGTGGACCTAAAACGTCGAGAGAGGGCTAATTCTAACGGAAATGAAAAGTTCTATTACCCTTTTTTAAGTGACCAAAAAATAGGAGGGCAACTAGGCCCCCTCCCACGCTACGTTTTTCCCAAAATCGTCCGATCAAAGTTTTGAGATAACTTTTCTTCAGCATAGTTGAAAGGCCCAATGGCTATATCTTTAGAGATAAAATGACCTCCTACAGCCCCTTGGGAAAGGTTTTTACGTTGTAAAATTTACCCATTACTTCATTTGTTATTGGGAAGTATGCATAAATTTTGTGAGTAGGGAGCGGAGGACGAATTTTCTGCTGGAAGGATTTTGCACCGGGAGAATTTTATATGGAGAGGGGTTCCCAGGGGGTGAAATTTTCAGGGGAATATTTACACTGGGTGAATTTGCCAGAATCCCTATACGAAATTTCGTTGTCTTGCTTTTTCTTTACCGATTCAATTCTAGCCGTGGTGATGTTAAGGGTAATTGTCCGGGGTAAATTTTTGCAAGGGTTGAATTTCCCAGAGAATATTTCTGTGGGAAGGGGGATTTTTCCGTGGAGGAGCCAGGTATCCTGACCCTTATTTATTAAACGATCAGAAATTAAATAAGTTTTTTCGCCTGAAAGTAAGGAGCAGCATTAAAACTTAAAACGAACAGATTTTATTACGTCTGTGAGAGAAGTTGCCTCCTCCTCAACACCTCGCTCTTTACGCTAAAGTTTAAATTTTGTCCCACTTCTTTAAAAACAACTCCTGAAACACAAGGGTCGTAGGATTAGAACGATAAGTAACTTTTTTTTAAAGGGCCGAAAAACTGTAGCGTGAAGAGCGAGGTGTTGAGGAGGGGGACAACCCACCTAATATACGTAATCGTTTCTGTTCGTTTGAGTTTTAATGTTGCTCCTTACTTTCAGTTGAAAAAAACCTGTTTTTTATTTATTTAATGAAGCTTAGAGACAAACATTTTTCTATAAGGCAATGGGAAAAATATTTCAGTTAAAGTAAAAATATATAAAAATGAAAAAAAGTAATTAGTTGCAAAAAATACACAAAACAATTGCCTACTTACAAAAACTAAGATATAAACTCCCAGCAATCAGTTCTGCATAGCAATGCCGAAGCGTTGAACGGATATTTTATAACAATATTGACAGTTTTGAACTTGGCTATCAAACACCAAAATATTTAATGTCTTTTCACCCAATTGCTTATAAAAAGTAACGTATTATCAAAGTAGTTTGTTCAAAGTAAAAGATTAAAACTAAAATTATGAAAACAAATAAAAATTTTTAATTCAATATATTTGGAATACCAAACGCCAGTATATTTGACACCTTTATGCTTCAGAAGTGTAAAAAAATAAATATTGTTCAAAGTGACAACTAGATAAATACCATCACTCCTGGAAAAAATAAATGTTAATAAAACACACAAAAAACGTATCCGTTCAGGGGGAAAATACAAAAACTCCCAGCATTCCTCAGGGGAAGCATTTCTGATTATAGTGGCTTCATGTATCAGCTCATGGGTACTCATGCAATGCAAGCAAAAGTAGACGGCATATCTTTACCGAGATTGCCCCTTATTAAATTATTTTCCTTGTGTTTTCTATAATTAAACGAACTTTCTTAATTATTAATAACAAATACATATTTAGGATCACCATAAAAGCTGATTCTTTTATTGAATGTTATCATTAGTTACGCTCTTACACTTTCGTTATTAACAAGGATCATTATTAGTAACCATTCATTACTATGAAGAATTTTTTTTTTTTTTATTAACTCCAACCAAATCATATAGAATAAATATTTATGAAAAACTGAAAACGGATCACTCAGAGACAAATTAGAACTTATATTTTCCTTGTCAAGGGTCAAAATCTATTGGCAGGCAACCAACAATGGGGCAACACACATTCTTTCCATGTTTTTCCTTATTCTGCTCTTTTTCCTTTGGTTTCTTTATAATTACTTCATAGATTAATTACTTCATAATTACTTTGTAGATTGATAGTTTGTGAAGCTACCCCTTTTTGTTTCTTCATAGCTGTGGTAAAACAAGCAAAACTGATAAAAGAAAATGGCTGAACATGGGTTTCATAGTTTGTCATAACCTCAGTGGCTAACGTTCTTTCGGTATCTTTGTCGTATCTCAGTATCCTAATGTCAGCCCTCTATCGTTTGCACGGCCCAGGTCAATGACCCACTCCCTGGAAATAATTTTTTTGGGCTGCATTACCGTAGGCTACCATTAAAAAAAGAACGGGATAAAATTGATGGAACAACTTAATAATAATAAAGACAAAGAAAAGGACCAGACAATACTAAGCCGATGTGACCGGATCCTGATGCGTATTTGGAATTATTTCAAATTCAAATGCATATCTGGAATTATTTTCAACGGGCAAAAACAAAAAGAATAGAAAACTGCACATTAAAAACGTAAGAGCAGAAGAGTAGAGACATAAGAGTAGAAAGAATGGTCAAGAAATGAAAAACTGCCAATAAAAACAATTGTATAGTAAAAGCACCAAATTGCAGGATGATATGCTCTTCTAGGTACTAGCCTACACAGTATCAACATATTTTCTTGGTACTAAACTACAATATATCAGCATATGTCTAGTATGGCAAGTAAAAATTCCATCCCATAATAAATGTATTGTAAAGAAACTTGCAGTGGTAAAAAGCTGAACAGAAGTCAAATAAACATTATGAAATAGACTGTTTTTTGTTACGAGTATCATTTAGTTTAAAATGAATTGGCTATTGGAAAATGGATGATCTACATGACAAATAAAACTAAACTGAGATTCCCAGTTTTGAAAATTAGTTTTCTTCATTCCTGAATCATCCGGCCAAGACGCAAGTCCCGTCTTATGTTAAGGCGCAAGAAAGTTCTTGTAGGAGGGAGTAAAATCAGCAGACCATACTCCTGTGTCTACTTTAATGTTTTATTCTTTTAGGTTCAAGGTGAAAATGCTGCAAGTCGTTCAAAAGTAATCCACGCTCCCTATAATGTACCTGTGATGTCTGCTGGACTTGCTCCCCGAAAAACAATTACGGTAACTCCTCGAGGACCCGGACCACGATATAGGGGAACAGTAGGAACTATTATGACTATTGCAAGAGAAGAAGGTCCTAAGTAAGATACTTTCTATATTAACTTTCCATATTCAAAACACAGGACTATTGCATCAACATTAGTAATAATATTATTATTGCCTGTGTGTCCGTAACAAAATGTCTAAAATTCAAAGTGTTGAAGAAAAACCTTGGCTATGAAGCTAAATGAGTACAGCCTGGGGAAAAAAAGCCTAAGACTTTTGTGTGGCCACTGGGGTTAATCAGGCTTAGACAACCCTTAGTGATCGATGGGACTGAGAATAGTTCCAAAGGCTCAAACGTGCTAGACATTTTTCAAATAGGTCCACAATTATATAAACTATTAACAACTAAACTGACAAAATTGAAAATATTGAACAGTAAATTGAGATCACCTGTTGAGATTCAAATCCAATTGGGGAAAAAAAAGAAAAGAAAAGAAAAACTATAAACATCCAAAGGTTTTTAACGAAACACAGAAAGTCACTCTGTCTACCAAGGACACTAAAAATTACACGATTCTTTAAATTAGTAAAGTGGTAAATAACACAACTGCATACGTGTTAAGAACTTAGGAAAACCGCGGAACTCAATTTATAATGAAAAATGCCTCCATGTGCAGTTGAGTTATTTTACGCTTAGCGGTTGCCAAGTTTTAAAATTAGGAACGTGTGTGAAAAATCAGCAGAAAATGAGCGAAAAGTAACTCTAGAAAAGGAGCTCTAGAACTTTTCTGACTGCTTTAGCAAAAGGCGAACACTGCCATAAATCTAAGCTATGTGTTAATATGAATGTTATTAACATTATTGAAGATTAAAATTTCAAATTGTTAGTTAATTGACATACCTACAAAACCATCTTTTTAAAGAGACCAATTATTGCTATATTTATCCCTTTCGGTGATAATTGACACATAAATAGAATCGATGATTTTATATAAAAATGTTATAAAATGTCACTTTTGTTACTGAATTTTTACATATTCTCACTAGCTTATATTTTGTTCAATAGCCTGACTAAAAATAATGGGTGTATCATCCTATTGATTATTGCATAACTCGACGATCAGCAGCAGATAAACTGGGTGCTATAAATTTTGATTTGGCTTATTTGTAAACAAGAAAAGTTTCCGCTTCTCTTACGATTCAGTTGTGGCAACAGCGAGTCCAGGGGGACTTGTTGGTCATGTGTTAATCCTATGACACGGTATTCCACTTGAGACTGCAAGCGGCCAAGTCTATTAGGCTTAGTTCACTTGTTCACCTGTGAGTAGTACAAGCATATTCAGTTTCCCATTTTGCATACAAGTAGGGTGGACATTGTCTGTCACGGGTCAACCCAAAATCAATCCGATCTTTCATCCCTTAGTTCTATGATTATCTACCTTATTTTTGCCCTAGGAATGAAATCTGGACGGATGGATGATAGACTTATCTATCAACAAGTGAAATGACATCATTTTTATACAATCCTTAAAAGAGACTATGCCAGATTTCCTTCTTACCCGGACCATCTTGGCTTTTTCTACAATTAGTCATGGCTTGATGGCCGTAACTGCTTGATTTTATTTAAACGTCTTTCAAGAGTCCAGCTCTTAGTATGATACGTATGTAGCTTTTGCACACACCTAAACACGCCAATAAGTAATCAGCAGCAACACCCTGTGTAACATAAAAAAACTACCCGGTGTAAAGCAAACAAAGCTAAATGAATAGTAAATGAGAATTGTATGACTAAATAGCAAATGGCAAGCAAGTAACGACTAAAGAGCTAGTAAGTAAGTGAGAAATACCTGAAGAACCTTTTTTGCTTCAATTTTTGCATCGGGTATGAAAGATTAAGTGATCTCCAAGCCCCACCGAATTTTTCGTTATTGAGCCACCATTTTTCGATTTTTTTTTCTGCAAGAGCCACGATTTTGTTTTTCTGCAATTAAAGCTGTTCATCCTTTTCACATCTTGCATATAACATAAATTAATATTTATTGAAAAATTGTAGTCATAATTTTTTAACAGTTGCAAGGTTAAAATATACCATACAAGTTTGAAGGTATAGTCACACCTAAGTGAGAATTCGAAGTAAAAAAGCTGACGGGAATTCATCAAACTCTTTGAAAACCAAGATTTATCGTATTTTTTTTTAACCCAAAACTAAACAAATCACTTTTCTTCTTCAAGGAGTTTATACAATGGTTTAACAGCGGGACTTCAACGTCAAGCAGCATTTGCGTCAATTCGAATTGGCTGCTATGACACTACTAAGGCCATCTATCAATCTAGGTTTCAAGGTAATTTTATCTGACCCTTTTTACAGTCTTACATTTTTTTTCTTATTAGTATTGTCTTATATTCTAAGAAACCTCCAAGAGCTACTTGAGAAATTTCAAATTCTAAATAAATACACTGCACTAGCCTAGTTTGGATGCGCTAATTAAAAAGGATTAAAGATGAAAGCAATTTTAAATTGAGCAAAAAAAAAAAAAAAATCACTCCAATTTCTTTGCTTCTTGGTTACAGCCATAGATGAAACCTAGAAAAGAGAGAACCCTGACCCATATTAGCCAAGATTTAAAGACAGATTAAAAAAAAAATTATCATATAGTATTGGGATTAATGATTCATCTGAACAGTAATTTGTTATTAAAAGAAGAAATATTTGGATCTTGAAAGAGCATGAAACTCTCAAATGACATCCAAACGAAGCAATAAAATACAGCATTGAAATTACCATTGTATAAAACCTCTCAACTTAAGTATTTACAGACTCCCACCTCGAGCAACAAGGAAAGTCACATTTTTGCATGGGTAGCATTGATGCCCCCCCTATTCTTTTTCCTTTTTTCTATGGGTAATTGTATCGAACTGGCGGCAGTAGGTTATCGGGTGAGGACTTAATAAAGACTGATTGCTCCAGCAAAAAGTTACTTAGGCCTTCAAAAAACGATAAAAAAATTTTATATCTATTTTTGGAAGCGAGAAAAGGAGGAATAACGCACTTAGGGAGATAAAAAAAAAAAACATCAAAGCATTTTGAGAGCCAAGGGGCTGTTCAAAAATGGATCGGACGAGTTATGTATATTACTTTTTTTTAAGGACGAAACATTGTTTTGGAAATTATAATATTTTGAAAATCCCCATATATAGCTGGGTTAGCTTGACTTAGGATAATAGCTATGTCTAACCAATGAAATCATGGAATTTGACTACTCAGTGACGATTACACTTGATTATCCGAAATTTACAGCTCGAAAATTTGACTTCTTTCTGAAAAACACTATATCTTGTAGTATATATAGATGTAGTATATATATTTTATATTTTGTAGATAGGAAATATATAGATTACCATACCTTCAAAGATACCCCCTCGAGTATATTAATCAAGCATATTAAAGGTGCTAATTGTCAAATATAAAATTCAGAAATCTGTTTTAGGTGATGTCAGGTCATCAGATGGGGCTAGTATACCTATAAGAGTATGCGCTGGTATTACCACTGGTGCATTAGCCGTATTAGTTGCCCAACCAACGGAGGTTGTAAAGGTCCGTTTTCAAGCCGCAGCTCGAACTGGGAGCTCTAAATATTCATCAACAATCGGTGCTTATAGAAATATAGCCAAAACTGAAGGAGTTCGAGGACTCTGGAGAGGTAAGACTCCCTTGTTTTATGCTTTAATATAAAATACCATTCGTTCTTTGTTGTTAGGTTACTTGCTTGTCTGAGAAAAGAGTTTGAGCTTACAGACAATTTTTACTCGTTCTAGGGGAATCCAAAACATATCCTAGTGGTCTGAGTTTTTTTCAGTTTTCCAGGGAGAGTCAATGCCCAGAGAACAATGAATATAATGTCAAAAATGTATTGGCCTTGTCATAAATACAAAATACTGAAAAATTTATTTGGCAAAATTAAGGAAATAGAATTTAAATTTTTATCTCTTAAATTCGGACGATAAAAGTTTTTAATTGGACTTAAATTTAAATTTGGATGAAAAATACGTTCGGAAATGTCTTAGTTCTGCTAATTTTAAACTCCCTTTCATAGTAGTAAGATTTTAATTATTTGACATAAAAACAGGCCTATTATATGCTCCAAGTATATTAATAAGTTAATTTACGTACAAAGTCCAACCAATTTAATTGACAATTCTTGTAAAGTGTAGTTCAGTGTTTAAAAGTGTAGTAGCTTGTTTAGTTTAATCGCTAAATAAAATTTATTCATGCTTAATCAACGTTAGTTTTACGGATGATATGGAACTTAGCTTCTTAGCTTCTATTTAGCTTCATTAGAAGATAGAGGAAAATATTAGTAATATGGAAATACAAGATTCTTCTCATAATCAAAGGATAATTCATAATGTTAGTTTAGGTCCACAAAAGGTAATTCAGTTGAATTTCAGCTATTGATCACTTAATAAATAATCCATTCCTCTAGGAACTTTCCCAAACGTCATTCGTAATTCGATCGTCAGTGTTGCAGAGATTGTATGCTACGATGTTTTCAAGGATATGATCCTACGAAATCGAATCTTTGAGGACGGTATACCATGTCATTTTTCTGCTGCTGTTATGGCTGGTTTCAGTGCTACCGTCGTCGCGTCACCTGTTGACGTAGTCAAGACGAGATTTATGAATTCTCCGTCAGGAAAGTACAAAAATGCTGTAGATTGCGCTATAAAAACAGCTGTGAAAGAAGGACCAAGTGCGTTTTATAAAGGGTAAGGTTTGCAAACAACTATTATAAAACTGAAAAATAATTTCACGTTTTTTTCCGCTGATATTATTGTTCATGCATGGAAACAAATGCTGATCAAAGAAAAATGTTAGTAAGGACTTTTTACGCTCTGCTAGGTAAAATTTAGAAGTAGAATCACGCTTTATAGTACAAATAAAATATCAAGGAGGCACACTTGTGCCTCTCTAAAGAGGCGACCCACCACAATGTTAAGTGATTTCCGGTCCTAGAGGTCGCAGAGAGACGGCGGTGATCGCATTTGCTAGCCCAAGCTCAAACTAAGAAACGTGCAAAATTTCATCTTCCTCCGACTTTATCTTCATGGGGTAAACTGGGCCGGAAGTTTCGACCCTCCCACCACATCCCCCCTTTAACGTTGTCCGATCGTTGTCCGAAATTTGAAGGTTAAGCTTTCCTGGGGCCCGGGAGCTTATCCTAGAAATTTCAGCTCAATCCGATCACTCCTTCTCTGTTTTCCAAAAACCAGATATAGCCACTTAATGTTCATTTCTCTTTTTTTTTTCTTAGCCACGCCTACAGGTCACAGTTGGCAACGGATCCGGGTGAATGAGGACTCATTCGAACCGGAATTCGACCTGTTAGGGCCTTTTGATATTTTCAGACCGAAAAAATTTTCCCCCGAATTTACATTTACGAAAAACCTCGTTTTCCTATAAGAGCCCATGTTAATTTTTCCCACCACAGCCCCCCTTGAACGTTGTCCGATCGGGCTGAAATTTAGAGGATAAGCCTTCCTGGGGCCTGGGACAGAGGGAATTTTTTATATATTGAATTTAAAGTTTAAAAAAGAAACTCAGTTTCTTTTTTAAATCCAATCTATTAAATCCTTCGGCTCAACAGGCGTCTCCAGAAGAAAACCACAGTCGGCCTTCAGGTTACAGGTAAGTCTCCACTGCTTTGATAACATGCCGTATACCCGCATGCTCGAAAACAAGTTGAAAAAAGAAAATCTTACTGTGCATTTGATTTGAGTATTCAGGAATTAAAAGCCTTAACACAAGAATCGTAAAGAGCGGGGGGTTTGGGGGGTGGCAGCCCCCAACTTTAACTCCTGAAACGATCAGCTAACAGTTAGTCAAGCAATAATAAGTAATAAACTGTACAAAAATGTGCAGAAATTATTTGAAAAAAACTACATTTTCTAAAGAGTTAAAGAGGCTGAGTCACAAGTTCGAACCTTAAAACGTACAGGGATTAGGAGGTACAGTTGGGGGGCTGCCGCCCCCAAAACCTCCCACTTTGGCAGCCTTTAAATAAAAAAAACTAAGTTTTTCAAGCTGAAAGTAAGGAGCGACATTAAAACTTAAAACGAACAGAAATTATTCCGTACATGAAAGGGGCTGTGCCCTCCTCAACGCCTCGCTCTTTACGCTAAAGTTTTTATTGTTTAAAAAAAGAGTTGTGAGAAAGTCAAACTTTAGCGTAAAGAGCGAGGCGTTGAGGAGGGCACAGCCCCTTTCATATACGGAATAATTTCAGTTCGTTTTAAGTTTTAATGTCGCTCCTTACTTTCAGTTTAAAAAACTTGTTGTTTTTTATTTAAAGGCTGCGAAAGCGGGGGTTTGGGGGGCGGCAGCCCCAGCTATACCTCCTAATCCCTGTACGTTTTACGGTTCGAGCTTGTGACTCAGCCTCTTTAACTTTTTAGAAAACGTAATTTTTTTCAAATAATTTACTTGGTAAGGAGCAATGCGTCAACCATGCATTAGTACTTCTTATTCATTATTTGTCAATTTATGCCTAATCACATAGACCAGATGGGTATTTGAGGTATTACGTGGGACATTGTTTTCAAACGCTCCCTCCCGACTTTCCAGTATAAACTTGTTCTGCATCCTGAAATGTCTTTAAGAATCGGAATTCCAATTATGATTTTGTGACAATTTTCTGCTTTATTGTTTTCTGCCTTTTCTGCTTTATTGTATTCGCACCTTCCCAATCAGTGTAAATTTACTGCATGTTAGTGGTTAATCCTCTAGTTAGAATAGGACATTTTCGATAATTCTTAACTTTGAATTTTAAATTGGACGGTCCTTTTAAATTATCAAATAATTGTCCTGTGTAATTGAAACTAATCTTGATTTTATCTTTTCGGTTCCAAAATTTCTACAACTCTTAATATATCAGTTAAACTCTACTTTTTCAATAATCTTTACTTTTTAATGGTCTTATGTGTAACACTACTGTGTGTCGAGTTTAATTTTTAAGCTAAACCTTTTTGATATAGTATAAGCCAGCGATAAAATGAAGGATAAGGCATACGTTCAGTTCAAACGTTGAAATTCTGCGCTTTTGCTATGTCACCATCAATATATAGCCAATATCCAGAGGCCAAACGGATTGATTCAACCTCTATATCTTTTAGTTTTGGAGATGACTGTTCTATTTGCACACTCAGAAATAAATTTTACAAAACAAAAGCAAAGAACTACCACCCCAAATGATGAGAAAAATTTTAGGCATTGAATTAAATCACTTTCAGTAGTCCAAATTGACTTAGCTGTTAGCTCATACTTTTGATGCCAAAATTTAACTCACACTAAAATAAACAATTTTATTGTATTAAGACGTAAAGATAATTCTGGTAAAAAAACATGATCATTTACCGCTAGACACTTGGTACGTTGCAGTCAAAACTAAAAATGCATATTCTTTTTCATTTTTATCAGTTGTTTATTTTATGGGAGTTCAATGATCAGGAATTGTAGATACTTATGGTTTCATCAAATAGTTTTGGAATTCAAATGTATCTGGGATATGTTTTCTCATATTGTATCTTTACATTATGACTCGCAGTAGAGCCTGTCGGACAACAGGAGTATAAAAATGGTAGCATAGGCCTATTCATTTGAGTCGACAAGGAAAATATTTTGCCCTTTCCTCCTGCGCAAGATTTGAAGTCCTTTTACCCATCTCCTCTCCTCCCAAAAAGGTGAAAGTGTCAAATTTTAAGGGTAACATAGGAAAAACTAGCTTTATCCCTTTTTAAGTAAACCTGACAGCATAATGAGAAATATTCGCTTGGCATCAGGGTTCAGTTTCCCAGTGTATAGTCGCACGATTATTGAGATCGACTGGACGTTGCCGACACAGGCGGTTACATAAGTAGATTTTTTCTTAATACAGTATTTGTTTTTAGATTTGTGCCAGCTTTCAGTCGTCTCGTTTCATGGAATATTTGTATGTGGATCACCTATGAGCAAATCAAAAAAGCTGTCGATCAGTCTTTCCGTTCTTAGTTAGTTTAACTGTGCTATTTTTATTTCCTTTTTTTACAACGATTAAACGTTTTCCTTACATAAAAGAAAACCAATTTCTTGAACTATATGGTAGTGAGACAGGGAAGCAATGTACAAGTCGGGTGCGGTATCTTGTCGTTAGGCTGCGCAACATGAATTTTTATAGAGAACTAAAGAACGGAAAGAGTTTCGGTTTTTCTGGCAAGAAACGTTTCTTTTTAGGCACCCAAGATGGAGTAAAATAATTGTACCAGGAGCTCCATTTTATCAACTGTAAGCTTTTCCCCATCGTCCAATTATTAACCAACAATTTTCTGCTATATCGAATAAACAGGAGTGTTAGCTGACAAAATTTTTAAGAAGGATCAGCATAGTAGTTGAACAGAAATCCCAAGAAAATCAAAGCCTGGAAAAACATTTCAGTTTCCTATCAGTATCTCAATATTGCACTTCTGTTTCTCCAAAAGCGATTCTATCCGTTATAGAAATTAACAGTGATCGCAAACAATTTTTTGCCAGCTTGTGGAAGCACAATCATTAGTAAAAAGGAAAGCGGAGCCTTCTTTTTTTTGAGAAGGAGGATCAGGAAAGTTTCTTCTTTCTGAAATAAAGTTTCTTAGCCTCTTACCCAACGTTAACTATAGTATGGGCTGTCAGGTTGGATACTATTGAACTTAGAAGTTTGAAAACTTATATCTACTCAACCAAAAGAAGAAAACATTTATAAAAATCTAAAATCAACAGTAGACAAGTAAATTAAAAAATATTGAGGGGAATCGAAAGTTCTTGCATGTGCCATTGAATAGTGAATTTTGCCTTATATTTTCATCTCAGTAAACTCAGGAAATAATTCGGTGGTAGAAAAATTTTTGGCGTGGTAGAAATTTTACGGCCGTGGCGTACCACGGCCGACCGTACCGGTGACACGCCGGCGCGCCAAAGTTTTTTTGACGGCGGCGCACTGAAATATTTTTGGGACGCGCCGCCGGTTTTTGGCGTGGTTTCGGGGACTTGTGACATTGCCTGTACCATAAAAAGCTCCCTGATTAACCTCACAAATCATGCATGGGGACAATCTGTAATATAAAGAATTCTGTCACTGTATGACGAGTAAGCCTATTTCTAAAGTTGATTAATTAAAAAAACAAATCTGATTAACAAAGTGAAGTTGAAGCTTAAAACGAACAAAAATTACTGCTTCCCCGTTTATTCAATATATTTGAAAACTGAAACAAACTGGATTTTAATATTAACCTATATTTGTAGAAGTCTGAAAAACTAGGGCTATGCTGAAAACTAAACCTTGAGTTTTTTTTTTTAGAGTTAAAACACCGAGTGGTTAGTCCTAGTCGTCCTAGCCGAATGGTTAGCGCTCCGGACTTGAAATCCTATGGTTCGAGGTTCAGGGGTTCGAGTCCTGGTGTCGCTTGTTATTTGGATTAGAACGGGGGTCAAGGGTGTGACTCTGTAAACTCAGTCAGAATCGACCCAGCTCTAAATGGGTTCCTGGAGAAATCTGGGGGAAAACACAGGAAGCTTCGGATGATTTACCCTCAACCACGCATTGCACTCCAGTTTGTGCCCAGCGAGCGATGTATCAAGCATGTAAGCGATGAAGATAATGCCATGGATATTGGCAAATTGTTGCACAAGAGTAGTAATAAAAAGCAGCATCTCCCAAAGTTTCTTATTTATGACACACAAGAATTCCCAGTGGAATTTGAGTTGGTTGGAACATGCATTATTTCTGCAGTTAGCCAAATGTCAAAGCGCGATTGGTCAGCCCATCCCATCCTTTTCTAGTATTGAGAAGTCTGCGCCTGCTTCCGCTTTCGTATGCAGTAATCGTAAGAAATCTGCCAAAAGCCTTAGCATCTACGAAATGTGTAAAAATGTAATTGAATCGCAGGTTGGTCTGGAACAATCCAGTGATATTTACATCCGCAGAAGGAAGTCTGAGCTTCGTGTCCTAGTTAACAGCTCAAATAAAAGCTGAAAAGATTGCAGGTTCGCTGATGAACATTGACGCAAATACGTCAGTCAATGTGAAGGTAAAAGAATTTGTGGGCATTATTAAATGTGTTAACTTGAGGAATTCAAAGCCTCGCCCACAGATATAGTGAAAAATTGTTAGAAAACCGAACGCTGTGGGATAAGTCAAGCTTTTAAGTTGTATTTCTCTTTGGACGCGGACTTGCAGTGTGCCTTAAGGAGAGGCAAATGCTACGAAATCTGTCAATAATTGGTTGAAAAAATGGTTCTTACAATATTTTCATTAATCTGGGGTGTACGACATTTCAGCATATTTCCAATTATGGGTATTTGCGAACACAAATTATTATAAAAACCACACAAAAAGTCCAATTCATCCATAGTTTGATTCAAGCTCTTATACCTTTGCTGATACGTATAATTGGTAGGATGTGTAGTTTGATAAAAAAAAGTGTAAGGGAAATAATGCAAGAAAAACTCTTCTGGTTTTGTTTTAAATTATTCGATATAGTAATTTCTGCTTTCCATCCTTTTAATCAGCTTTGTTCGTCTTCTGAAATGCTCTCACCATGGGGACTCTGCCCTAATAGTAAATCGTCTTTGAAGTCTAAATTGCAGTTTAAGGCTCTTTGTTCATAGATCGTCTTCAAAGATCAACGTGGCGTGGCACAAAAAGGTTGTTACCATCGTTGGCAGAAATATATTTGCGATATCACTTTTAATGCTGATGATCAGAGAATCAGATAGTAATCAAAACAAAAGAGACTTGTTATGGTCAAGCTGAATTCATCTTAGAGAGAAAGAGAGGGACAGAAAGAAAAGCAACAGGGAAATTGTATTATTTTTCCCACGCATACTAGATGACACATTCAACAGCTTATCTGCCAAAACGATGCCAGTTGGCTCAGGCAATTGTCACAATTTCAAAGAAATTGATTTCTCATACAAATAAAAATACGTTCCCGCACTGCTGAAAACCTTTACCAAAGTTCAACACGGATTTTTCAAATTTTGTGTGTGGAAATGTTTTTTTTTAAAATCCGCATGCACAAAATCTCTAAAGCAACTGTTCATAGTAAAATTAAGTGAAACTAGTTTTAACGATGTATGCTGGACAGACTGTGAAGCAATCAGTTTTATTCGTTTTAAGTTTGAACTTTGACCTTTGCTTCCCTAAGAAAAACTTTTAAATTAATTAAACTATATGACGATAAAATTTAATACAAATTTTTATATGCCAAATGGTCAAACACTTAGCAAGTAAAGTGTAACAAAAAGGGGGCAAACTGGTTTAAAATTTTAGCTATATAGGAACAAAAGCTCTGAAACTTATTTGTTTGAAAATGAGGACTTTTGTTGAGGCAGAACGAGGGAGGCAAGTTCTGCGAGGGAAAAACTACTATTGAAGATTCGATTTTAGTCGTAGGTTACGGAGAACACTATTGTTAAAGTGGAAGCAGCATTTTGTCCTCCTTACCTAAAGGATTAATTAAAAAAAATTAAAAAAAAATACTGAAAGAAGTTTTTTAATAGAAACTTAAAGGCCATATTAAAATTAATATCAGCAGATACAGATATCAGTTAAAATTCAAACCTAAAACGACCAGATATTACTATTAAAAGAAGAAATGAAACCCAAAACGAACAGGAATTGAATAAACAATCCGCAAAAAAAACATACAACACGTACTATTAAAAATGAACAAATAAATCTTAGTGACTAATGTTTAAATTGAATATACAAATCAAGCTCAAAAAGAAAAAAAAAGTTATATTGAAGTATAAATAAAACTCAAAACGAACAGAAATTAAATAAAAAATCAATGCAAACAAACATAAAATATGTACTAATGTAAATGAATAAATAAATATTAAAACGAGTGAAACATAAATTGAATATGTAATTCAAGCTTGAAACGTACAAAAATCGCTACGAACAAGAGTTTGGGTATCGCCTCCTCTCATTGTAAAAATCAAACCTACTGCGTCATTGGCGCTTTACTGAAAACTATGTGTCGTGAGCAGTCTTGGAAAGTACAAATAAGATCAAATTGAATATTTGATGTATAATGATAATAATCGTTGAAAGATCATTAGTTCAAGATTTTATTTCAGTGTAGTTTTATTTTCATTTTCAGTAACGAAAACTGGAAAAGAAAATGTTTTTAGTTATTATTATTCATTTATTGCCCGTCAAAAAAAGGTACAAAAGGTACAGTAGACGGAGTAATCACTAAAGAAAACAAAAAGAAAAAAAATAAGAAAAAGAATGACACAAAAATACATTGAAAATTCAAATACATGACAAAAAAAACTTCATTACATTAATGCGAACAATGATGCTAACGAAAGGATGATAAAAGTTTCTTTTAAAACGGGAGAGAGATTTGTTAATACTAATATTAAATTACATGCATTACATTAATACAAAAAAAAACTATTGTGAACAAATTGGTGACCATGGATGATTAAACTTACTTTGAAAACGGGATAGAGATTTATTAATGCTAATATTAGGGTCAGCTAGCTTATACAAATGAATAATTTTACGGTTTTTTGTCCAAGGGGGCCAATGGAGAAGATATTTAGAAAATCTGAAGAAGATTGTTCATAGGTTTTTTTTGTCCGTAACTGAAAATAATCTCCAGAAAGGAGCAATGCAAAGGATATACGGAAGAGTTATGGCGTTGGAAATGGATGCTATAATCTAGCAGTTGCGGCTTAACTGGCTTTTTACGATTCCAGCGTAAATAATGTTGTTTTGGAACTTAATGGGCGAAATCAACATAGGTCGTGAGAGACCTATAGATTTGACAATTGAAAGGTCAAGCTATGTAATATGGCCTGAGGATTTAACAAGAGAACCGTCCATATTTATAAGAGAAGTAGAGGGATTTCGCCAATTGAAAAGGATTACTTCGGATTTCTCAGGATTAAAAGACAGACCAATTTTTGAATATT